>NC_072450.1:28963747-29178747 GCF_027596085.1 Anoplopoma fimbria
GCCCTATACACGCACACACACACACACACACACACACACACACACACACACACACACACACACACACACACACACACACACACACACACACACACACACACACACACACACACACACACACAAACGACACTAGCTCTGTGTTATAACCATGTAATCTCTCGGCTGCAGATTGGATGTAGTACACAGCTATGCTGCTACTGCGTGTTTGTGAGTGAGTGTGTGTGTGTGTGTGAGGGCATTACACCTCCTCTGGTCCACACAGCAGGGCTGGCTCGGTACAGCTGCCCTGCGGCAGGATAAAGGGTGGATGAGTGGGCGGCTTTGGAAAAGCAAACCGGCATCTCGACAAGAAGCTGACGATCTCTGTGTGGAAATGTGCCTTGTGAAGCAGTGGGAAATATGATCAGGCTCAATGAGCAGCATCCCTGAGCAAAGGCTTAATAACAAGGTGAACAATGTCTCGCACACATAGCGATATGGTTAAAATGAGAATTCTGGAGGTATATTAGTGGCTTGTCATGTGCCTCTTGACATTAATGAATCAAAAAGCAGTTCAGGTTGTACAACAAGTCTCCTCTGCTTCTCAAATCCAAAATACCCTTTTCAAACTACTCTTTCAACGTCAAGTCATGCCACAGGGGCAATGTGTCCTCCCCTCACATTATACTTTACAGCACAGCTCTTGCACCTATATTACATTCTCGTCGGGGATGAGTCCTTTGGCATTCGGTTCGCAGCGCGGCTAATTTGAGAGTGAATCACCCTATTTTTGTCTGATTCCCCTTGTAATTACGCATCAATCCAATATGGCTCTTTGAGCTTTGAGCTCTTTGAACGCGAGCAGTGAATGCTTGAAGCTGTGTTCTTGGGTTGAGGTTGAAAAGCTTTTTGACTGTTCCCTGGTGCCCCGCTGATCATATTTAATCAAAAAGATGTTGTTGGTGTTGTAGCAGAGAAGACAAGTTCAGAATTTGGTCAGGGAAACCAACTCTGTCATCTTAACATCCATTAAATAAACAGTGGCACTCCATCAATGTTAAGATTTTTTTTTTTTTATGTTATTTGTTCACCATTACACTGATGACTGAGGCTCACTGTTTGTCTGTAAATCAAACAGGCACGCAAGCTTCATTATTAGTTATTTTTGTTTTGTTTTAGGTGTGTAACTGTTGGCCTGTTTATGCCCTGCAAGGACAGTCAGTCTGTCTGAAAGAATCATGAATATTTATCATGTCATTTTGTTTTATTTTCATGTGTCTCACTTGAACTTACATTGTAGGGTGATGAACTCAGTACTTCTCCGTTCTGCCTCTCTCCCTCTCATATCAAATATACTTTGAAGAATCTTATCTGCACTTCATTGTATGATTAGAGAGGTATACAGTCTGTAGTATAGGCGGGCTTCTCTAATATATGGTGCCAACGTTATCCTTTTTTTATTAAAAATCATTCAGTGTATCATATCTGATATGATAAAGGTTCATCCTGCAGCTGATATGTTTTTTAATAATATTTGTAGTATCAGATAGCTTTGTGCATTAGGTGTTCAAGCAAATAAATCCTTTCCTGTGATGTGTTGGTAGATTATACATAACTTCGATAAAAAAGAAAAAACCTGCCTTACCTTGGCTAAAGGAACTGTAAAATAATAATTATTAGTTCTCGAGGAAGTGGTTATTGTTATCATTCTTGTTTATTGAAACTGGGTTCTATTTGTATCTGGAAACGGTTGTAAGCAGACCCTCGAATGTTGTTCAAAGAAAAACAAAGGTGACCGGGTGAACCATTGCCTGACGGCACCAACAGAGAAAAATGTAACCTTGGCTCGTGCCTTCCACCCATTTTCTGAAAATTGAGTTTCAGGTCTTATTATTTAGTTTAGTTCAGAATGGGCCGATTGTTTGGCTCTAGGTATTGTTGCTTGCATCGTTTGTTGGGAGTGTGAGGCTGTTTGGAGTGGGCTGACTGCTTGTCCCTTGGAAGTGCAGCTTGCAGCATTCTTGAAAATAACTAGTTGGCTGGAGACCAAACCGGCGAGTCCCAAAGTTATGAGTTATGTTTGTGACGACTTTTCTGTACATATGTTACGTTCTTTACGTTTCACTTGTTTGCATATTTATTTAAGCCCAATCATGATGTTTTTCCTAAAACTAAGTAATTGCTAATTCTAATGCTAACACGAATAGTCCTTTTTGCAATAATGTTTTTTTATTACAGGTCTGTTTGGTATATTAATAGTCCTTTATACATAAGCGTTCATATTTAAATTCAGTTATATAAAGCTCCAGCACAGTCTAGGCTCGCTGATGTAATTTTTTAACATGCAGCAGTAGGTGAACCTTGAAACAAGTTAATTAGAGCTCTAAATATGTACAGCCTGACTCTAATTACACTCTGCGCCGTGACAAATCAGCCTTAACTCCACAAACACATTAACTCTTCAGGATCTGATAGCACACGTTGTGGCTGGCTTTCAGATGCACACAGACCCTCTGACACCAACCAAAGCTAAAGAAATAATTCAGGAAATACACTGGAAACACACACACACACACACACACACACACACACACACACACACACACACACACACACACACACACACACACACACACACACACACACACACACACACACACACACACACACACACACACACACACACACACACACGTCCGGCTCTCGAGGCGGACCTCACCACCCACACATATTACTTTGGCAGTGATGGAACAACAGCATCTCTCCCAAGAGTGAGGACCAACGCAAGCAAAGAAGTAGCGAGAGAGACAAGGAGGCGTTAGTTTCTCAGATTAAAACAGTAAATATACCGTGATGTACAAGACAATTTGTTCTCTGTTTCAGTCTGTCTGTAATTCCCGCCTGCCTCCCTCAATTCAACAAGCTTTATTGTCTTCAAACTTCAACAATATTGCCACAGCAACAAAATAAATCCCTTAGGAGCTAGAGATGTAAACCGGCTGAAGCTCAGTTTTCCACACGTTTCCAAGGTCTTTCTAACACAAATTATATTATAGTAAGTAGTAGGAGTTTGTGTGAATGACTGTCCACTTCATATATTTTCTTTCTTTTCTCAATAAGCACATGTGTAAAAACAATTCACTTTTAAGGGGAATCAAACTAGTACACAGCAAAATGCATGGGGTGTCAGGTTTAATAAGATCAAAATCAGCAGAATGACTGTGTGCAATTGTGTAAGACTGAGTGACACTATCTAATCCTCAAGTTGTGGTAAATTCATACATGCAGGGAATTAAACCTGAAATGGATTTGTCTACAAACAATGATTAGTCTTCAGGTTTAGTGAAAGAGGCAATTAAGGAGGTAATCTTTTCATTTGGTTCACATGTATTGTACATTCCTGTTTCTGCCTTACCTAATGGTGACCACTTATGCAACACATAAGTGGTCACCATCTTCCATGCACTATGCCTTGAACCTACCATGGCAGTTTGATCTCTGTATTGTACATCATTTCATTCAATAAAGAGTTCTATGGAAGAGGGAAAACATCTCTATCTAGGTTAACAAGCTTGCTTTAGATACACAACTCCTGTCCAACAATGGTCTGGGAGCCATTCCTCTTTTGTGGAGTTTACGTTCTGATAGATATGTTTAGATAAAAGTGGATTGTTCGACACAGCTACAGCATCCTACATTTTCTTCTTTCCCTCTCTCCGTTCCCTTAGAGGTCAGCCTCGTAAAGACTGCCTGCTGTTGTTTAACGACACACACTGGCTTGTAGTGTAAGTAAATCTAAGTTGAATCTAGCGGGGATTCCATTGAAATGTATCTATTTTACTGCAAAGAAATCAACATTTAAATTGCTGGTATAAACTAACCTGTGGTCTAGTAGTTTCCAACCATCAGATAATCTCAAATGGCCTCCGCCAATCAAATCCTACGATACAAATGTGTTCATTTGATTTGATTTTTTAATATTTGAGTTCAATTAACACTTTTAATTATAAAAAAGTGAATGTTGTGGATACTTTCTTTTTAAATTGAACGATTTAACTGTCAATGTATTGGTTTGGTAAAGTTTGCATTCGCACCACCTATATACATTGCAGGATTTGGGTGTTTTAACCATATATTTGATTACTTTAGCTGAATATTTGATCCATGAATCTATTACTTTTAGATGACTATTCCAACAATGTATTTGTTTCTTTTAGCTAACCATTTAAACCATGTATCCATCACTTTTTTAACCATTTATTCATTAGCTTAACAGTTTCGACTTCTTTGCTTGCTGGCTTACTAGTTTTGATGCACTCTCAATTGCACCATGTATTGTTTAGGTGTTACAGCTGACTGCATAGGTGGAGATGAATTTTCATCATCAAATATTCATTTCTAACTCAAAATTTGATGAAATTCTCCACATTCCCTACATACTACTGGCAACTGTACAGGTACCCCTGCTTGGGAATCTCTGCTGCAGTATGGATTATGTTGTATTTTTCTCTCCTCTATTCCCCATTCTTTTTTATGCTCACACACTATATCCCTCCTATTTTCACCTCCCCTAATAATGGTCATGAACTACCCTTTGGAAATCATGTGCATATCAGCTTTTCATAATTTTCTTTCCATGTTACAAAACAGCATGAAGTCACATCATTCCATCAAGAATTGTCAAAACATAACCAGTGTAGACTAAGATCATGCTGAAAGGCTAGAAAGATATGTCATTAATGCCCTGTTGCTATGGTGGTTCCTAAAAGCTGAGACATGAGGAAAACACAGCAACTCTGGATTTTCTGTGAATTTAGCTGCTGGTACAGACAAGTTCAATGAATTAATAACAAAGTAAAAATAGTTTTCTCAGTCTCGTCTCCGTTGCAGTGAAGAGTTTTCTTGCTGGGGTATGTTTTAAGATTGAGATGTGTCCTACCTATGGCCATGAAGTCCTCGTGGTCCCAGGCCTGCAGCTGGGCCAAGGGCCCGCTGTAAAGCAGCAGTCCGTCGGCCACGTCCGTGATGAACTCCAGCGACACGTGGCTCTCAAAACAAGGCATCATGGGAGGAAACCAGGCATAGCCGTTGCCATGGAAACTGTGCTTGTTCTGCTGGCACTCAGGCCCTTCGAACTGAGCTGGGCATTGGCACCTTGGGGAGAGGAGGAAACCAAGAGCCAAAATTACATGAATTAGTGAGTGCAATAAATTCGTTTTTTCTTGAGAAATCTGTTATTTGGTTCCAGAAATGAGTGAGAGGCCCTCCCTCCTCCTTTCTGAACCACTTACTCTGTTTTGTTCTTTCAACTATTTTTTTTCCTGCTCTCAGTCTCTTTAAGTCTAGTTGTTTTCTCCTCTCAGACAGCCTTCCCCTTTGGCTATCTCTCTCTCTCTCTCTCTCTCCCTCTCTCACTCACTCACTCATTCACTCACTCCATCTGTTTCACTGATGCAGATGTTCTCATTAGCGGCAATACCACAGGGAAAATCGCTACATCACTAGGAAACTGTTCTCTATGTATTTCCACGCATGCAAGTACCTGCTCTCTTAAAAAAACAAAACCTCATCCTTGGATTTTTCAATATACAGTGGGTACGGAAAGTATTCAGACCCCTTTAAATTTTTCACTCTTTGTTTCATTGCAGCCATTTGCTAAAATCGAAAAAGTTCATTTTTTTTCCCCGCATTAATGTACACTCAGCAACCCATCTTGACAGAAAAAAACAGAAATGTAGAAATTTTTGCAAATTTATTAAAAAAGAAAAACTGAAAAATCACATGGTCATAAGTATTCAGACCCTTTGCTGTGACACTCATATTTAACTCACATGCTGTCCATTTCTTCTGATCCTCCTTGAGATGGTTCTACTCCTTCATTGGAGTCCAGCTGTGTTTAATTAAACTGATTGGACTTGATTAGGAAAGGCACACACCTGTCTATATAAGACCTTACAGCTCACAGTGCATGTCAGAACAAATGAGAATCATGAGGTCGAAGGAACTGCCCAAGGAGCTCAGAGACAGAATTGTGGCAAGGCACAGATCTGGCCAAGGTTACAAAAGAATTTCTGCAGCACTCAAGGTTCCTAAGAGCACAGTGGCCTCCATAATCCTTAAATGGAAGAAGTATGGGATGATCAGAACTCTTCCTAGACCTGGCCGTCCAGCCAAACTGAGCAATCGTGGGAGAAGAGCCTTGGTGAGAGAGGTAAAGAAGAACCCAAAGATCACTGTGGCTGAGCTCCAGAGATGCAGTAGGGAGATGAGAGAAAGTTCCACAAAGTCAACTATCACTGCAGCCCTCCACCAGTCGGGGCTTTATGGCAGAGTGGCCCTCCTCAGTGCAAGACATATGAAAGCCTGCATAGAGTTTGCCAAAAAACACATGGAGGACTCCCAAACTATGAGAAATAAGATTCTCTGGTCTGATGAGACCAAGATTGAACTTTTTGGCGTAATTTGTGGAGAAAACCAGGCACTGCTCATCACCTGCCCAATACAATCCCAACAGTGAAACATGGTGGTGGCAGCATCATGCTATGGGGGTGTTTTTCAGCTGCAGGGACAGGACGACTGGTTGCAATTGAAGAAAAGATGAATGCGGCCAAGTACAGAGATATCCTGGAAGAAAACCTCCTCCAGAGTGCTCAGGACCTCAGACTGGGCCGAAGGTTCACCTTCCAACAAGACAATGACCCGAAGCACACAGCTAAAATAACAAAGGAGTGGCTTCGGAACAAGTCTGTGACCATTCTTGACTGGCCCAGCCAGAGCCCTGACCTAAACCCAATTGAGCATCTCTGGAGAGACCTGAAAATGGCTGTCCACCAACAATCCAACCTGACAGAACTGGAGAGGATCTGCAAGGAAGAATGGCAGAGGATCCCCAAAATCCAGGTGTGAGAAACTTGTTGCATCATTCCCAAGAAGACTCATGGCTGTACTAGCTCAAAGGGTGCTTCTACTCAATACTGAGCAAAGGGTCTGAATACTTATGACCATGTGATATTTCAGTTTTTCTTTTTTAATAAATTTGCAAACATTTCTACATTTCTGTTTTTTTCTGTCAAGATGGGTTGCTGAGTGTACATTAATGCGAAAAAAAAATGAACTTTTTCGATTTTAGCAAATGGCTGCAATGAAACAGAGGGTGAAAAATTTAAAAAGGGGTCTGAAGCCACATTGAGCATCTCTGGAGAGCCTGAAAATGGCTGTCCACTGACAGAACTGGAGAGGATCTGCAAGGAAGAATGGCAGAGGATCCCCAAATCCAGGTGTGAGAAACTTGTTGCATCATTCCCAAGAAGACTCATGGCTGTACTAGCTCAAAAGGTGCTTCTACTCAATACTGAGCAAAGGGTCTGAATACTTATGACCATGTGATATTTCAGTTTTTCTTTTTTTAATAAATTTGCAAACATTTCTACATTTCTGTTTTTTTCTGTCAAGATGGGTTGCTGAGTGTACTTATTATTATTATTATTATTATTATTATTATTATTTTAATGCTCTCTAAGTCCTCCTCAAATTGTTCAAGGACATTCACTACCACAGGATCTGGTTTGTACATGTGAACCATTTATATCACCCATTCTAAAAACAGGAAACGACTTCCATACATGATATTTGATGTGAGCAATTAAACATACAGAACAAAAAAAATAACTTCTGAAATGTCAAACGTATACACATGTTGCATCAAGTTGGGTTTAATGAATGAGCATAGAAAGTACCACAATAGTAAATTGAGAGCAAAGCTGATTCAGCAGAACTGTTAGTCAGAACATTAGTATTGCTGCCCAGATCATATCGTTTAATGCGGGGATAGTAGTACTCACTAATAAGAAGCCTGAAAGAAATACATGTTTTTACGTGCATTTTATAAAATGTTACATTATTAGCGTTAATTATTGTTGTCTATATGTTGTTGTCAAAACCCTCCTGGAGCCTCCCAGGGCCCATGTCAATGTAATAGGTGCCAACAGTTTCCAGCAATAGGGTTGTATAAATAAGGTCTCAAAATCTGGTGATTGCTCTTGACACATTTCTTTTTAGGTGTCAGTGCGCATGTGATACATTCAAAGGTGCATTGATTGTTACCACCTGCTGCCATATATTGCTATTTACTTTATGAATAGAAGAGGTTGCATCCTGTTTATGGAAAGGCATCTATGCACACAATAATGCCAACAAATATATACTGTGAGACATTCTATTAAAGTAGCAAACATTTGGCAAGAGAACACAACTATTTATGCAACTCATGAGGTAACACAGTTTGGACTTTTACTTACAGTTAAATAAAAATGTTTTGACAGATTTGACGGAGACATGGCTCATCCAGAGGACAGCTGCGTCATTCCAATTGATTTGAGTGGATAAACATGGAATCTCTTATCTGTCTGAAGTCATAATGTCATACATGATTGACTCTTGACGGGACAGTAAATCAATAAGTAAAGAAGTTATCGCTGCATGTGCAACATCTATAACAAAAGGCCTCAGCACCATTTGGAGACATATTCATATTGTTCCTGCTGATGTGTGAATGCTTCAGGTATATAACGGCATTAATCTAAACAAAGTAGGAAGTTGGAAACTGGAATAACCGTTGTCATGTTGCATGTAGGTCCAAAATGTCATCACTTTATCATTTTATCATTTGTTTGCAATTGTCATGATCAGCCAATTCATTCTCGAGTTATGGACAACATGATGCATTGTGAGGTCACAGTGACCTTTGACCACCAATACGTTCATCTAATCAGTTCATCCTTGTGTCCAAGTGGATGTTTAAGCCAAATTTTCAGAAATTCGGCGGTCACAAGATCTCACCAGAATGGGAGTTCAGGTGGACGTTTGTTCAAAATGTGAACTAATTAAAGCATAGTTAACCTCTACAGCTACTGTGTATTTTTTTATTAAGGAATGGTTTTGTGGTTTTCTTTTATTTGGCGTTTGGGCAGCGTGACAGTCAGAGCCATAAAGCAGGTGTCTCAGGCCAACAACAATATTGAATCAAGAGCACAGATTAATTATTTGTGTGTACAATTTATCATATCAAATTATTCAATTTTGTGCACATAAAATATATACTTAGAGAATACAGCACATTCAGTATCTAAAGACATATAGTTCCAGGATTAGGTTGATTTGATTGATTTTAATTGTATGTTGCTGTACATTACAATCCTGCACCGTTTATGAAGCCCAAAAGACATTATAATATTAAAAAAAGGAGCATGATGAGAAGCAACTAGTATCCACAAAGACGTTCTTGGTGTTATTCTGCTGTAAGTACATAAAAAAAACTTGGTTGTGTTTTAGATTTTTGAACAATTAACTCCACAACAGATGAAACATCCAACCATGCCGTCTACAATCACCAGTCATCCAGTGGGGAAGGCAAATACACCGCAGAGTAGCAGAATTAACAGGGGAAATAATCAGGAACAGATGTTTTTTTTAACCTTTCGAAAATGTTATCTTCAAGGCTCGACACAAATAATTTTCTCTGATCTGATTCTCAATATACCTCCTCTCATCCTTCTTCATTTAGTAGCAGTGTATAAATCAGATGAGAACGCCTTGAATTATTTCAGCAAAGTAACACCTCGCCCCATTCAATCCTCAGCAATTACCAAATATACAAATTGAATCCCGGCTTTACACACAAACACTCAGCTCAGAGAAACAAGCCACTTCCCCAGGGCAATCCATCTGCTGCTAATATGTGAGGTTCTCATTGGTTTATGTTATTCACACTTCAATTGCTTCTCAGGATATGCAGGAGTTTCAGCCCTGTGGATCCTGCAAAACCACACAAAGACGTGTGTTTGCAAAATCATGTACATATATAGACACAGACACACAGACACACACAAACACACTCATCTCATTGGTGTTCTGTAGAGAGCTCATTTCTCACTCCTTGTCTTACTTATTTTCCTGCGTCTGCTTTCATTACGGACTGATAGAGGACACATATACAAAGACATACAGCGCCGGTACAATACACAGGATTGTGCAAAATAAATGGACATATCACTTCACTGCCTTGTGACACAAACACAAGAGAAGACAAACAAACATGTTAGGAGAACCCCTAATGCAAAGATAAGAATAGAGAGTGGTGGAAATGAAATGACAGAAGATGCTATGCATGGGCTTGTGTCTCTGTATGCTTACAGTGTTTGTGTTGTAAATTGCTGTGGGAAGTGTCTCTCTAAAGTGTCCCTTAACTAAATGTTCAATTCTCCTCAGTCATTTCACTTTAAGGATCGTCTTTGCTACATTTGTTGACTTCTGGTTTCAAAAGGTTACGGTCCTGATGGGTTAACACAGTCTTTACGGTTCTCAAAGGTCGGAACATGCATAGTTTGTGGTGCAGTAGCTGCTGCAGAAATACATTTAAAGAACTATGGCGCTTTACTTGTTATTTTTAAGTTTGTAAAGTGTAACTTCAGTATTTCAATCTGGACAATATTTTCTAAATCTTTAATATCCGTACTGCACCTTTGTCTACCAGCACCAAGTCATATGAAACAATAACAAACAGAGCGGATGAAGTGATATGTAAAGAAAAGGGTTTTATTTCTCTGTAGGGTCCTTCCCATAATGTTGTCAGACACTTATAACGTTCTGAGCCTGTCAGTGAATGAACACTGACGGTGAGGAATTACCCCGAATGAATATATCGCAGTAAGTGATTATTTGCATTCTTCAAAAAAGCTGAATTTGGGTTTAATGGTCTGGAAAAGATAATTTGTAAACATAAAGTCAAACCTTTTCTCTTCAAACTATTACACTTATATTTTCTTTGATAGTTATTTTGGATCTATTTTGGGGGGTATAACAACTCAGTAAGTGAGTGCAATTTGAAACCCATTAATAACATAACAGTTCTTAATCCCATAGATGATTTGTGGCCGCCACATTTTGGGAGTAAGCTTGTTAGCACTGACTTCAGTGTGCAGACTGCCGCAGCACATGCTAGTTTACCACAAAAAGAGAAAATACTGTCTTGCTACATTAGCCAATGTTAACATCCACCTGTGTTTGGTCAGAGTTAGAGGAAGTGTGGTGCCCTTTGCTTCACTGTAAGTGCTGCTGGCAGCATCGGGGCTCAGCCTGCTGTCTGACAGTAAATGTCTCACTCTCTATTTCACGTGTTCCATACTGAAGATGTGATGTTTTGTTGTGGAGTCTCTGAGTTTATTAAAAACACCTTTGATGGAGCACGAGCTGAGTAATGACAGCAGCCTAATGTTACAAATGTCACTGATTACCTTTGCTGTTCAGTAATTCGTTACGTTATGCAAATGCTTTTTCAAAGAACAATGGGTTACATTTCTCAAGTCATAACATAGGAAGCGCTGATATCCCATATGGAACCGTAGTGCCCACCATCCTGTTCCCCTTTTAGGGTAAGCACTGTTAGCTCTGTCAGCACTGTTGCAGATGCTAGCACTGTTAGCTTCTAGCCGCTAGCTCTACCGTCTCCATGTTAAGAGGCGTGAGCAGGCAATCCCAACCCAGACTCTGATTCATAGATATGCTCGGCATGCCGTGTATTTTCCCTTTAAATTTCTTATTTTTGGTTAACACAACCGAATGACTCGGTGCACAAAACAAAACTTGATTTCTCCAGTAAGACTTTAAAGGTCTCCAAAACCTTTTTTCTTAATTACACATGCTTTCTTGCACCAATCAGGATGTAGCAAAAATTTGAATCTGGTGACTTTCGGGGGGTTGTTTGCACTGATGAAGCAAATTAGCAGATTGTATGAATGATAAATACACGTATAAATACTTTAAAAATAATAATAATAATACTTAAGGATGTTTTTTTCCCCCCTAACTTTTAATTTGAATGTTGCTTATTTAGCCATACGTATTTAATGTAATAGAATAATACTTTTTGTTTTTCAGAGGCGTTAAGCCTTGACTCCGTTCATCCAGTCCCATATTTTGTGTGGGTGTGTATGAGTGTGTATGATTACAGAAACATGCAGGAAAACATCCACGACTGTATTTCCATTTTGGCAATGTCATCCCAATTCTCTGAACGTGAGACAATCCGAGACATAGTTTTAGTCACAATGGCCAAGCCCTCCAATCCTCTTAAGGCAGCTTTGTTTTGCTCATTCTCTGTCTGCTGGGAATTGTGTTTGTTAACGTTGGACCGGGAGCTGTAATCCCCACCCCCAGCCCACTCCCCCCTCACTCCTTATTAATCCCAGCACCTCGATTATCTGCATGTTCCTCCTTCAATCTTGGGCCATAATCTGTTTGTGGATGTTTGTATGTGTTTGGGTAGGGTCATATCGGAAAGCCTCTGGAACAGAAAACCACCCTACAGCAATTCTATCTAGTATTAATTCTTACTTTATCGACATGTAATATTTCTACTCCCTTCTCTTCTCTAGTGCTCTCCTCTTTTTTACTCTTCTTTCACCATTTCCTCTTTTCGCTCCTTGTTGCTCTATTCTTTTCGTAATTTCCTTTATTCCTCGCCTCCCTTCCAACTTCTATCCTAATTTCCTCCATCCCTGACGTCTCGCTTCCTCTCTTCCTCTGAACCTGGAGAATCGCACAGCAGATTTGACAGAGTTCAGGTACTCTAGTATGATTGAAAATGTGACAATCATATGGCTTCTGCGTCTCCAGGTTGACAAATTCGCCTGCTTTGCCTTGTTATGTCCTGTCATCTATGCGGCTGATACTTTACAAGACACATTTCCGGCACTTTCATTCTGGCCCACATTGAATTTTCAGAAAAGGCATGATATTTTGGAATCAACAGAAGCTGCAATTTATCATTCGCAAACAATTTTTTCTACATTTCCATTTAAGGTTTAGGTTGTTTTTCTTCCTCTCTCTTCTTCAAAAATAGGGTAGACATTTTAAATATTGCCAACAAGAAAAGATTTTCCCCCTTCAATACAGATTTAGAAAGTTTTAATTTAATCAAAATGTATTAAAAATATAGAGATTTAATAAAAAAAATGAAATGATAAATCAATCAAAATGTTCTCATGAAATACAACATAACACAAAAACTGAAATAACAAAACTGAATAAGATTCAATAATGCAATGGTCAGGAGCTCTCACAGGTCAGACGTTAGTTGTGCAGAATTTTAAAAGATATTTTAGCATTATTGAAAAGTCTTGCTAAATGACTTAAAATACCTTGTTAAGAACTTTTTTTAGTGTTGACTTGTCTGAGCGAGGAGATGATGTGCTTTGGTTTTTAGCTAACAGGATACCTGCTCCATCAGTGTGGTAACTGGGTAATTAAGGTGTCTTAATATGCAAAGCAATGCAACACTGTTTGCAGATTAGATTACAGAGAGGGAATGAGAAGGACAAAAATGTCCACATGTCTAATATCTGTGTATTTGTGTGCGCTACTACATCTGCCTGCATGTGTGTAATCCAAGGATTATCCAGTCATCCTGCTGTGGTCCAGCGGTGAGCCACATTACACGCCGGCTCCAGTCAGCCGGACTGAAATCCTGCACTTTTCACTCGCTGCTTCTAATTAAATGAAGCTGAAGGGTAAAATTAACTTCTACCAAGACACAGCAAGGAAGCTTAGCGGACATGTGTGCGATGAGACTTTGGGTTCATCTGCTCTCACATATGTGAGAGAGAATGCACTGTATGTGTGTGTGGGTGGGGCTAAACATGCATGTCTGTGCTGGTGCTTCAAGATTAAAACATATTTGAATATCTTAAACACAGAACACCTGAAGTAGCAGCCAGTACTACAGTTTTTTTTCTTTCTGTGATGTCAAAATTCTGCCAAGATCTGATATATGAGTATGAGCTTCACTGGTTAAACGCTTGTGTATGCCAAATGAAGATGTTCCACTTCGCATTATCACTTCAAAGCTGAAATCTAATCGAATCATTTATTTAAGTCGTTATCAGAATTTTATAACATTTTCACGGTCGGATCTACGTTAATTTGAAACTGAAATTAAACTATATTTTTAATCTTCTACGGCATACAGATCTGCTGTGCATATGACAAGGAATTGCTTTTTATTTTTAGGAAAATCAAGACATGTAAAAATATGTATTTTGTACTTTATTTGGTTTCTTGACAGCACCCCATGTTTGTGCATATACAGTGAGAATTACATTTTGTCAACGTAGAAACAGAGAACTAATCAACTCTATCATTGGCTGACAGTGACACTGACTAATAGCCAGATAGCAGCCACAACACAGCAAAAAAAATAAACTTTCAACTGCAACCTACATCTGCCTTCACATCTCTTTCCTTTCAAAATAAGGCAACAAAAACACTTAAAATAAAAGATAATGATTAACTTTAACTTGACTGATTACCAACTCATGTAACTACCGGGGAACTAACGATAAAGGAGACAAATTCTAAAAGTTTACTTTTAGTTTGAACAGGACATGAACAGCGGCCTTCTGGACAAAAGTCCTGTGTTTGTTTTGACCCATCCACCACCCCCCGCGTCTCTGTGTGGAACATCTCGCTGTTCATAAGCCGCTGCTCTGACCCTTTCACAATGCTGCGGTCAGGTTCACTTTGGAGTAAGCATATACTTCAACAGCAACTATTGGACAATGCAGCTGGCCTCGCTTGGCTGTTTTGTATCGTTTTGTGTGTACTTGCATCCAGAGTCTTGGGGGCTTTTTATAATCCTATGCGCTAACCTGACGTTGACATCCCAATGTTCATCACAATGATGTATGACTGTAAAAAGGGATGTCTTTTAACAATACAGTTGGACTTGAAGACTGGCCAATTTGAAGTAGCTGAACCTGCTGTGTATGTGCTGCTAGTTATACAGCTGGAGGCATCTTGTCTCCTTTCAGGTTGATAATTCCACTTCATAAATTCAAACCAGAAGTGATATGTTTAGTGTTCTTTCTATAGTGTTACCCAATTAAAGCAGCAAGGAGGTAGAAGATAGACGATGCAAGGCCCTTTGGATGGTGGGTCGGCCGGTCAGTCGATGGTCGACCACTTCGGTCTGGACTAAAACTATCTCTACTACTGGATGGATTAACATGACATTTAGAGACATATTCATGGTGCCTAGAGGATGAATCCTACCAACTTTGTCGATCTCTTGAGTTTTCCTGAAGCAACAACAGGATGGTTGATATTTTTTTTTTTTTGACCATAGTGCCCAGAGGATAAACCCTAAAGGCTTTGATGTTTCTCTGACTTGCCACCAGCATCTTTAAGTCTCAGAGTAGCCAGTGAAATGTCTTAAAATCTTCAGGATGGACTGGCATGCATTTCAATCAGATATTCCTGGTTCCCAGACAAAGCATCCTGAATACTTTGGTGATTCCCTGACTTTTGCTTACTTTTTCCTCTAGTATCACCATGAGGTTGTCATTTGTGGCTTGTGTTAACTGTCTTGATCTGATTGGTCCCTTAACCTTTCAGGTCAAAACATGTATTTGTCCAGTATTTCATCTTATGACGCAGTACTTGAAATTATAGGGCATTCCCACCATCTTCATCTGTAGTCGCTGCTTTAATTACTGCTAATCTGTGGCTAGCTGTTCAAATTCATTTCTTATCAGCTTAACTCGGTTATCTGTATGTATATTTAGCAATAAACAATTAGTCAGGTTTGCTAACTACTAATACCACTAATGTTTTATGACACCAACAAACTGTAATGCTAATGAAACAGTATCGGGATACACAGTGCATTGGATTTATGCTGATGAAGACACTCTACCTCAGTTCACTTGTTTGCCGGGAATTCAAAACAAGAATTGGCAATGTGTGACAACTAACATGCTTGATTTTTGATCTAGTAGGAGGTTGTGAAAGGTTTTTTTTCTATTTATAACACTTGGAAACACAGAAGCAAACAAGAGCTGTTTTTTTTTAATTAGACTCCACCAAGAATATATTGAAAATCTAAATTTTTTCTGCAAGTCAGACCCCATAACAGTAGAAAGGCCAGCCAGTTAAATCCTGTCTGGAACTGCAGCACAAATGTCACTGATCCACTAAGGCCTTGCAAGCTGAATGCTCTGAAACCAAATGCTGCAAACTCTGATCACTGTCCGTTAGCAGATCATGTTAAATTAAAGCATAAGTTTTTATATAGTATAAATGGGGCAAATATACTTCAGTTTTAGCAATGAACAGGTGGATGAAGGATACATTAAAAGTGTAAAATCTTTGATTTGGGGTTGTACAGTGGGAATGAAGAAAGTCTAGCATGGCTAAATAGTTTATATTCAGTTAATGAATTGTCGTAGTTTGCAGTTGAGAAACCTTTAGAGACAAATTCTAAGAAGCAAAAGGAGCACAGAACTGAGACAACATTACTGAGTTTCACTCATTAAAAATCCTTTGCATGTGCTTGTACACATTTAACAATTTATTGACTTTCTTGTGTCCTCCAACAGTCATTTATACAGATTTTAGGTTTTAATATGAGATGTAATTGAATAATCCTTGTGCAAATAAGTTGCTTCTGAATACGATCCATCTTATTACAGAAGAGACTCTGAGATGGCAAAATGCAGACAAATGCAACTTTGAGCTTTCACCTATCTTTTCCATGTCAAAGCCGCAAAGAAAACCCTTGTTCCATTTCCCCATCATTTCCTGTCTAGACCCACTAACTATTCATGCTGAAGTCTGCTCTATTTTAATTTAGCTGTTTCTTCTGGGTATGTGAGCACCCATATGTATGCCTAATACAATTGTATTAAAGGATAAATGCAATAGCCACTCAAGTGCTGAATTGTTGCTCGAGGCCAAGGAGACTTGGGCATCAGGAGGTTGGAGCTAATAAGGGTATTTTACAAGGAGGAAATTGTCAGATTGTCTCCAGCTGTCCCAAAGTCCTTTTGTTTCGCAAATTCTGTGAATCCAAAAAAGGCAGAATGTTTGATGGGAGGTAATGTGAATAGCAAATGTTATAGTGAACTTAAGGCAACTGTATTAAACCACCTTTTGTGTAAATAAGTGTTTAACATATTAAGAGAAGATTTAGCCTGAAATGAAATAGCTGAAAATGAGACTAAAAAGAACAGCTAAAATGTTTTCAGCATCCATCTTCTTGCAATGAAGCCTTGTGTTTTGTGGTTATGTCCTGTAAACATTTCAATTCACACTTTCATTCCACTCTCTCTCTGCTATCTTAGAAGAGCACAGAGAACTCTCAGCACATGATGTCTCAGTGCAGCCCCTGTCTCCTACAAAAATAACATTCATATTCAAGGTCTACAGGTCTATGTCTATGTCGGGAAAAGTAAGCAAACCTCCCATGCTCGGGTCATGCTTCTGGTCTTGGTCACTAACAACCAAGTCCACTCGGTATTGTCCTTTAAGGGTCACTTAATTTAAATGTAACTAATTTTAAATTGCATTTTAAACCTTAACAATGTTGCTGTGTTTAAGTTGCCACAAAAAAACAAGGGTGTAGTTTCCACCAAATGATACCCAAAATCTAGATTACAGATAAGGCAGTACGAATAGACTTCCTTGTTGTAAAGATGCAAGTACATCTTTATCTATCATTTCTATCAAAATCATTGACAGCAAAAATGTTCTTGTTAAGTTCATGAAGTAAATATGCAATAGGAACAAATCTTCAAAAGATCTTGTCAAGTATTTTGCAGATATGCTTAATATGACATTTTTTAAGGATATGTTTATCAAAACATGACTATGATTCCACAGTCATGCTAGTAACTCTGTGAGGCTGTACTCAGGCACAGTGGTGCTTTGAGCTAAATGCTAACGTCAGCATGCTAAAACACTTACAATGAGACAATGGTAATGCTGCTGACAGACACCTCAGAAATGTTAGAACTCATACTACAAAAAATATGATTGAACACCACTCAATGTCTGAGTTCATACTTATGAACTCCGAGAAAATCTGTCTAACCCGACAAAGAAGCAGATCTGACGTTTGACATCACACAATAACAGAAACGCACACTGTAAATGGTGAACCATCAACTAAAAGGAAACGTTAAGTATAATTCCCTATATTTCATTAATTATGCAAAATATAATTTAGGAAACCTGTTTTGCATGTAAATCAATGTGAAAATATGTCTTCATGTTATCAGGTAGCTGGTTACGTTAAACAATCTCTGAAAGTTTTCTTCTCCGCACCAAAGTTATTCTGTAAAACGTTAAATATTCCAGGAATATGTGGATGCTGCTCTGCTTCTGAGTTCTATTGTGTGTACATTTGCCAAAGACACATCAGTTTATCACCGTCAGCCATCGTTTTGTTATGTTTGGCATGGTGCACCTAGAAATTCGCTTGAAATTTTCACCTCGAAAAAAATCTGAACGCAGCATAACATGCTGATGTTAAAAAGTAATAATGTCTACCACTGTCTTAGTTTAGTGTTAGCATGCTACATTTATACATTTACTAATTAGCACTAAACACAAAGTTAAACTTAGGCTGATGGCAGTCTCATTAGTTTTGCAGGTATTTACTCATAAACCAAAGCAATACAATTTGAAATTGTGACCTGCTGATGGCGACAGGTTATTAATTAAGGAACATCCATGACAATTGTCTGAGTGGGACATTAATGTGTGCAACAAAATTTCATGGCAATTCATTCAATAATTGGACAATGTGGTGGACTGATGAAATAAGATTGCCATTCCTAGAGCCACGCCCCCAGTCTGGCTAATGTGTGCCGTATGTCTTCCCAGAATGCATTTTGCTGAAGCTAAAAAGTTGTATACGAATACAAAATAACAAACAATGGTACTGATTGCAGTCATGACAGTTTTTCTAACTGGCCCAAACAAATCAAACTGGTGGGTAAACATTAGAGTTTAAATAAAGTGCCTCAAACATGTGTGATGTAACTACATTCCCCTCGCCTCACGCTGTAGCCGACACTGCCAACACTCCCAACTCTGGCAACACTTCCTCATTCAAATTTAAAATTGTTCCGGTGATGTTCAGCCGTAGCAGCTGCTATCAACCGTAACAAGGTTCAAGAAATTCCCTTCAGCATGAATAAAAATACTAATTGCAACTTAGTTTTAATTCACCTCATATACAGTTGCAACACACCGGCAGCGACGAACAACATACTCGGCTGTTGATGAGCAGAAATTAGTTTGAAAAGACCTGGGAGTTCAAATTAAGAGCTGAGCAGTTATGGGGTTATTAGAACATTTGATGCCATAGCATTAAATGGAAGTTCCCTTTAGTGGCATTGGGCAGGTTGTTTGTTTTGATGAGTTCATTTTCCTTCACATTCTTTAATCAACAACATCATTTGAGAGAGAATTCGCCTCTTAACGAAACACAGCATGAGCGCACTCAAACGCAGTTACAGAAAACCCCCCACGGGCACTTTGCCTTCATCTCTCCCTCACAGTCTCAAAAGCATATGCTTTGAGGTTATGTTCACTCCCCTAATTTCCTTCTAATTCCTCCCTTCACTTCCATCATCTCCCCTGATCTCCTTCTCGTAAAAATATCATACTGGTCTTCATTCACCATGGCCAGACATTACTGAAAGCCGAAAATGAATGAATTTAGGCTCAACAGCATTTAATGTGGTACGGACTCAGTCTTTGCCTTGGTATTTTCTGATACATACTGATACGATCTGATTACTGTAGCACACTTCTTTCCTACATAACCACATAGCTTATCCCACAAGTCTGGAGACCGGGTAGTAAACCAGCTAAGCTGCAGGGTCTGGCAAAACCAGTTGGCAGAAAAGTTGGCATCAAACTAACACTACAATATGGTTACTGATCTCGATGCACTTAGGGAGAACATTCAAATCTCAAGACAGGCCTGACATCCAAAAGTGCTTTCAATTTAGGATTGATGTATCAGCCGAGCAGTGGAGAATCTTACAACCACACCTATGTATTAAAAAAAACTATCTCTAATGTCCGGAGATTATTCATCGCTGAATGCCTTTAAAATTAGTTCATCATGTTCTTTGATGTGGCGTGTAACTTTAAGCGCCTCTTATAGGAAAGATTTAATTGATTATGTGCCGTTGTGATAATATTACTGGAAATTGCATTACAGTACAGTATGTGCGTCCGCAACTGATCCGTCAACCGGTACGCTTCAGAGAATAAGATGGCTTTCCTATAAAGGGCAAATGGTTCAATTATTTACAAATTTGCGTTTTGAAAGAACATTTTCGTCACCACAAAAATTTCATATTCATCGTGACTGGTGACAGTGGATGTATTTGGATTGCTAAAATGCATATAAGACTTTCCATAAAAGGCCGACTGACTGAGGCAAAGTCAGACTGATAAAATAATTCTTAGTTGTGAAACAAAAGTGTCGACATCAACTTTCAATACAACTGATACCACTGCATTTACATGTAAACAGTTTCAGAATATTGCATCATTGTATTCATTTATTCACATTTTTACTTTCCTAGCAATTTCTGCTTTATTTGAGCTCTACCTTTCTCTCCTGTAAATGACTGGGGAAACATAACAGTTGCATTGTTGCCCTGGGTTATTGCCTTTTTTTTGCTGTGATAGGAGGATTAAAAATAAACCTATAACTGTTTTCTTCCGCACTAATTCTCAGCTTCTGCTACCTCAAGGCAGGCCGCTATCAACATTTTGAAATTGGTAACTATCATAATGTATCTGGAATAACGAGAGTAATTTGTTGCATGTTATTAAAGTGATAGCTTGCTACTAAAGTTTGCCCCCTCAGGCTCTGTTTTATGAATGGCTTTCACTTTCCACTAACCTGTAGCCATGCTGAGTGTCCACACACACGCCGCCGTTGAAGCAGGGGTTTCTGGGATGTGCGGTGCAGGGCTGATGGGACTGCTCTCTCCCTGGGCAGGAGCACACGGCTGTGGACTCCACTGTCACTGAGACAAGACTCATGGTCCCGCAATCCACGACCGTGGGTGTGTCCCTCACGTTCAAAACGTTGGTGCAGCCGCCGGCCCCGGCACACTCTGAGCTAGGACACTCATCCACCCGTATCTGGAACACGCTGACCTGCAGGAACGACTGCAGCTGGATGGAGATGGACAGAGAAGAGCAAAGCACTGGGTAAACACTAGGTGAAACTTAGCACACTTTTACAAGTTTTTTACAAACGTTTAGCCCTTTTACAGTACCAACCACCGGAGGCACTATCATAGTATTCTTTTAAGTGACTAGCGACTCTTAAGTAGAAGAGCAGCTTGTATCTCCCTTTTCACAGGCACTTATAACTACCAGTGGGAGTTGCTGTTTTAGTGACAACGATCCCCCACCAGCTTCCCACCCACAAACCCCACCAACTGTGTTCAATCAGTGGACACAGACAAGCCAGACCAGCAGCATAGCCTGGTAATGAATCCTGGGCTGTGGTTGAAAAGTATTTTTTTTTTGCTTAGGACGGCTCCTTACTGAGTAAAAAAGACCTGGAAGTATCCAAGTGGCCACCATGATAGGAGCTGTTCGAATTCTCTAATGCGAAGGAAAGGTGCTTCAATGCTTCCTTTCTTAGTTCCTTCAGTTTTGTATACACCGGACCTTCCTTTACCAAAGGAAAGACGATAATGCCGCACCACAATTCCTAGCGGTGGCCACATTTAAAGTGACGCACCATTCAGCCGTCCATGAACACAAACAATATGCCTATCTTGCACAGGTTTAACAATTGTTTTCATACAGTCATAAACTAATGGGATTTAAGTTGATAAATATATATATATATATATATATATATATATATATATATATATATATATATATATATATATATAGACAGTGACATCCATTTCATGTAATTTAATATGTTTTTATTGACTTTGAACATGTTGAGCGAAAGTGGAGTCGGATTCTCTAAGCTCAGAGTTTGTCTTTTCCTAAATCCTTATTAATTCTCCTTCACATCTTTCCTTGACCCCATGACATTTTCTATAGAGGTCAAGGAAAAGTGGTTAGGAATAAACATTAGGAGGTCATTTTTGGACTTTTTGACCATAGCCCTGGTCTCTGCAGCGGTGGGCAACTGCTTATGACGCCATGTGACATGACATATTCCTTAGAGCTATCCGCTAAAGACGTAGGCCTTTATACCAATTTTACGCAAAATGTTTGCAACTCATTTGCACAATTGATTTTTTCGAACTGTTTTGACGAATATTGGCACATAGAATGTGAATATAGTTTGTGGTGAATAAACATTTCAATTCCTATTTATTTATTTATTCTCAGAATGAGGTCCGAGGTTTCGCAGCGCAAATAAAGGCATCAACCCATCACGTTGACAGGAACGGACATTTTGAAACTTGATTACCTCTTTCAATCTTAGGCTATACAGCAGTTTACCTCAGACAGACTGCCAGACTCTGCTCTGGGTAAATAGGATAATTGGTCCTCTGTCTGCGCAAATCATTTAACCCTTGTTTGTTTAAACTGGAAAGAATAGTTTTGATGTGAAATATTCGCAGGTGAGTATATTTATCTTAACTTGTGGCTTTGGTTTAACTTCATCAAAATCTTTTTTAGTTCATTTTGGGCATTTTTGGGGGTTATATTTTTGTTAAAATTTTAATTCCATAAATGTTAACTTACATTTCATGTCCAATAAAGCAATACAAAGAGGAGGGTATACTGTATACTGTAAACCACATTTAAATGTAACCCGGGTATGTCCTTTAGATGAAGGTTCAAAATGGATTCAAGACACAACAACAGCACATCGGAGGGATGCTCATGATATGTGCAACTGTATCTAAATAATCAGATAACATACTTTGATTAAAATCAAGGAATAATTGTTGCATTCCATCTGTATTGTAGCAGTGGTCATCACGTTGTATGTCACTTCATTAAAAAAAAAAATCGGAGAAAGGTAAAGAGCAAGCCAAAAATGTAGTCAACGGAGGAGGAAGTCAGAGCTGGCAGACAGAGCCCAACATGTGGAACATATGACTGAAGTTTATTTTCCGTAGCGGTTGGAAACTCCAATCCAGCTTTTACATGAAAGTGATCTTCTTGCATTCATTGTCATAACTTTAGAGGTATGCTGCAGTCTCCTGATTATTAATATGAGTCCTTTGTATGTCTTATTTTATGTCTTCATCTATATTCACTGACTTTAACATATATTTATTCAAAAGCTTATAAAGGTTTTTAGTGAAATTCTTGACGGTAATGATAGTGGTGTACTGAAACAAATGAGTGGTTCATTCAATGTTAAGACCACTTTTTCAACCTGAATACATTAATACTGTACATATTGACTGAACATGCCTGCACAGGTAATAATGTGTGTCTGATTTAGGTTACACAGACAAAGAAACACGTGCATGCACACCAACACACAGATAAACAACAGAATGCTGATGTGGAATGGGAGATTGTATTTTGGTACAGTAGGCAGTTCAGGTCTAAGACCTCAAGCTGTTTTTTCTGCACTAGTTCCTGAAAAAGTGGGCTAAACGGTGATGAGGCAGAAAGGAAGCTGTGACTTTCTAGGTTGAGCAGTTTGACGAAGCACTGGCAGGGAAAATGGAAGTCAAATTGAATATGTACTCTCGTGTTGTGGTGCTGTGTAGGTGTGTGTGTGTGTGTGTGTGTGTGTGTGTGTGTGTGTGTGTGTGTGTGTGTGTGTGTGTGTGTGTGTGTGTGTGTGTGTGTGTGTGTGCGTGCATGCATAAGCATTTGGACTTGCTGTCCTTGGCTGGTTAGGGTGATGATGGTGAAGGAGATTTCTACTGAGTTTATATGCATGGACTCATGCAGAGCAGCAATGCACAGGGGACACACCTACGCACACACTCTCAGACTCAAATACACATGCAGACCCCTCTCCATGCGAGCCGCGCTGAAGCGGGTCACTTCATGCTCAATGTTCTGGACTGATTGGGCCTGATTCAGTGCGACTGAATTGCGCTCACTAACCATGCAGTTCACATCTAATCCACTTATTCCACCAAATGGCCTGTGCTGCAGTGGCTGGGACTTTGATAGGGGTTGTTATGGATCATTGTCACTGCTGAATGATGTCTCATATTAAATAATAATAACCTTTATTATATAGCACAAAAATGTTTACAAAATACTTGAGACAATTTTAAACCTCAAAAGCAGCAGCAATAAAGAATATGAGTACATTTTGATTTAAAGGTAAAAGGTAATACACAAAAGGATTAAAACTTAAAAGTGCATAAGGAGTGATTAAAACAAAAGCCTATTGATAAAAGCGTGTTTTAGAAGGGATTTAAAAGATGAAACCTCAGGCAGTTCGTTCCAAAGTACAGGTGCACTAATAGAGAAAGCATCTTTAGTCTTGAGCCCGGCCCATGAAAACCTCCAAAACGGCCAACCATAACATAACATTCCAACACATCGGGAGTCAGCCATATGGCTAGGGGCTAACCTCTCTGTGTTTTGAAAACAATAAATAAAGTATTAACATCAATTCTGAATCTTGGTAGCCAGTGCAGATAATGCTTAGACTGGGTAATATGGTTTCTACGTTTGGTGCCAGTTTAAATTCCAGCTGCAGCATTTTGAAAAAGCTGGATACGTGAGATTGATTTTGACCGAGGCAAGCATAGAGAGAGTTGCAATAGTCCGGACTAGATGAAATAAAATGAATTACCTTCTCTGAATCAGCATGAGATGGAAATGACTTGATTTCTGATACATTTCAGTGCTGAAGGAAGCGGTGCTGCTCAGCTCTCTTAACTTGCTCCTTCAAAGTCGGGTCACCATCAAAAATCACTCCTTAGTTTCTGGCTACAGGCTTTATTTGAGATGAAAAGTCACCTAGAACATGTAAGACAATATTGCTTCTCTTGGCTTTAATGTTTTTGAGAGGATGGAGTCTAGTGCAGATTCAATGAACCATGGAAGGGTTCATGTGGGAGTCTAATGATGTAAACAGGGCCAACAGTGGATCTTATACTGCATCTAGAAACCCACTTCCCTGGACTCCTGGGTCTAATATGACAGTTCGTTTTGCTTGATTGACCAATCCAATGAGCTGTGCAGGATTTGTTTGTATTATGGGTGAATGGTTTGTGGGAGAGTAAAAGCAAAATAAAGTGATTACATTCATAGGTGGTGATGAAGGGATGTCCAATCTGTGCAACACAGCCTCATACGGCTTGTATGACATCTCACGAGAAGTTACTCCTCACTTTTTACGTGTTTCCTGAGAAAGCCAGCAACACAAGTAACATGATGAAGTATTTTCAAAATAAACTCCCATATCTCCATGAACCATATGGAAGTGGCATCACTACAGTACGTAAGCTACGAGAAAAATAAATCAACATTGGAGAATTTCTACGTAATACATACATTATTTTTGATAGGTATATCAAGGTATAAGTGTCCTCTTACGTAGGATGGCTGTCCTACAGACCAACCCAGTCAACGAATCAACATGGAATACATATAATGCAGCTCCAGTCGGCTTACAGTAAAAACTAAATTGGTAGCACCAGCAAATCAGGCTTCAGAAAGCTAAGATAGTAACAGAAATGAGTAAATAACGCTTACCACATGGGGGTCTGTGGGGTTTGACCTGCTTTAAGAGCCAGCCTCCAGGGTCTATTTGAGGAAATGCCGTTTTTGGCACTCTTCATTATATTTTTTTAAGCATCGGAAGTTTGCGTTTGGTTAAACTTGGTATTTCAGTACGGTTGCATATCAAGCTACACTAATATTATCGGTATCATATTAGATTTCCAGTGGTGGCTTAGTAGATGTGAGGTTTAGTTCGGGTAAGCTAAGTCTAATGGAAAATATCACAGGTTCAAGGGGGGCGGATGGCATAAGATAATTCAGAGTAAGTTTATCAATAACTCACAGAAACGTTGCGTGTAATAGTCCACCCTCCCCCTCACTCTGTCTCTCTCTCTCAAACACACACACACACACACACACACACACACACACACACACACACACACACACACACACACACACACACACACACACACATTGAGCACCTCAATCCTCACCTAGATGTATTTATGATTACAAAAATGATATATTCAATTTTTATATTGATATACAGAAGTATGATTTAAAACAAAAAATAAAAAAATAAAAAAGGACCAACTTAAGGATTTGACTTTCTTTTTTGGAAGAAGGATGGTATAATGCACTGTACTAGTTTAGCGCTTTTCTAGTCTTTCGACCACTCAAAGCGCTTTTATACTGTATACAACCATTCATACACCAAAAGCACAGCATTCAGGAGATGTTTAGGGTTAAGTGTCTCCAAGGACACATCATCATGGACCAGCGGAGCCGGGGATCCGTTAGTCATGAATCATGAATACATGTCAGCTTTAGGATGATGCTTTCATAAAATATGACGACAGACATACTTCAATAGAAGCTACAAATGCATAAAAAAATATAGTAGCTAAGAAAGGTTAACAGCATGTCATATATTTGCTAGGGCTTCAGGTCTTTGAGTACCACCTGAAATATGTCCTTAGTTTTAAGTATTGAAAAGTGTCAAAGTAAGGTTGTGTGTTTGGTGTCCGAACAGCAACTCAACTTTACTCAGCTTTAATCCTTATTTACACAATTAATAACAGATATGTGGACATTGTTGGAACTTGAAGCGTGATATGAATCGAGTTGCAATATGGAGGCAGAGTCCCCCCCCCCAAAAAAAAAGTCAATAACCATAATGGTAGGAACATATGCAGTGGTCTGCTGGAGCAGCAGCATCTCAGCAGCAGACAAGAAGAGACTCAACAAGCTTGTCAGGAAGGCCAGCAGTGTGCTGGGGTGTCCATTGGATACAGTGGAGGTGGTGGGAGACAGGAGGATGATGGCCAAGCTGTCATCCCTGATGAACAACACCTCCCACCCCATGCAGGACACCCTGGCAGCTCTGTGCAGCTCCTTCAGCCACCGGCTGCTTCACCCCCGGTGTGTGAAGGAGAGGTACCGCAGGTCCTTCCTTCCTTCCTGCTGCTGTCAGGCTGCACAACCAGCTCTGCTCCCAGCAGACCACATGACACATGACAATAATAACATGACAATAAAAACCTGTGCAATACATTACACATTACACTGTGCAATAATAGTTAAAAAAGTTAAAATAGTTTTTTTTTGGTTTTTTTCTGTCTGTAAATATAATATTTCAGTTATTGTTGTTTTTTTTATTTTTTATTTTTTATTGCTTATTTATAATACTTGTTTTATTTTTTTTCATTTTATTTTTTTATCTTGTCTTCTTCTACTATGTCTCTTGTGTGCACTTTACTCTACGCTGCTGTAAGCCTGCAAATTTCCCCGCTGCGGGACTAATAAAGGATTATCTTATCTTATCTTATCTTATAATGGGCACATACATTGAAGCTTGGAGGTGGACTGTGCTGCAGAATAAGTCTTCCTGGGATGAGTATTTCTTCAAAATATGACTCTGGTGTGCACTGTTTTTATTATATAATGTGAATGCATTATGCATACTGATGGTCAGATGGAAAAAAATAAATGATGAGGTCCAGTCAACAGGGTCTCTTCTTAATGTAGGTCAAGCTCTCCCTTCCCAGCACAGGATAATGGACCCTTCCTTGACATTAAAAACCAATGAGACACACTCATGCAGTGTAGAAATGTCTGCACTGGGAGGAGGAGGCGAGGGGGGAGGAGGTGTGGTGGAGACGGCGTCATGCTGGGTGTCAGGTGATTAAAAAGCAGTAGGTGGACAGCTGAGATATTCACCGGAAAATAACGTTTGATATCGTTAGCAGGCCTCACATCCAATCACGTATAGAGAAAACAATGACTCCATCCTGCTCAAATGACGCCCAATAGACGGCTTCACTCGTGTTCTGTGATTCATTTTGTTGTGAGTTCAGCATGCCAGTAAAACACTTTAATATATTAACACAAGAAGTTTTTCTTTCATTCCTTTTCTTCTGTTCAGGTTGGGCGGTGCTCTGCGTTTTGTAATTTCTTTTGTACATCAAATTCTGAAAAATAGATCTCCCCGCTCAATAGTCCGTCTCGAGAAAATACTTTATCCCACACTGGAGTCTCTTAATCCCTAAAGCCTGAAAATGAATCAGCATGCCCCATCTTTTGTTACAGTCTGCCAAATGTTGAGGAAATGTACATTTGATCTGTGAAAAGCGGAACAGTGTGTATAGCGAGCAATAAAGGACCGGAGGGACGTATTGTTCCCCAGACTACTGTTCCAATGTGCCTAGAAGCTTCCGCAATCCTCTCCACGGCCCTCGGGGCCACATAAATATAATGACGAGATGAACCTCGGTATCCGAGCGCCATACCAATGAATTAAAAAAAGTAGAGTTATCAATGTAGTATCATTAAAAGCCAAGTCGAGCGTGCTGGATTGAAAACACTGAGGGATAACTTCGATTATTAGAACAGGGAGAAATAGAGAGACACAAAGAAGAAAGTTTTTTTCTTAATCTCCTACTTCTGAGGCATTACTGGCAAATCGAGAACATTAATAATAAGCGTCATCTTCTGCACCCCCTCAGCCCCCCTCCTTCCCCTTCCTCTTTCTTTCCCACCCCCCCTACGCCTCTCGTTCATCCTTTCCATCGCCGCGCTTCACATTTCATTCTGATCAACGTCCTCTCCGTAGAACCTGGCTGAATTCAGATGAAACACTCGGCGCTCTCCTCACAAATCACAGCTGAGAGCCCGGGCTACCGCAGCGCTCACACATCTGTCTTTTTTTTTCATCCTAAAGACTTCAATCATATATACGCCAATGCTTTTCATCACATCTCTAATCTTTCGCCTCTTTTTATTCCTCGAACAAACGCCACATGAAACAAAGAGAGAGTGCCCAGGATGGAAGCTGAGCGAGAGGCGAAGGGTTGAGTGCGGTGATCGACCTGAACTGACCGCCAAGGCCGTGACTGGACTCTGGACTGTTTCACCCCCAAACACACATACACACACACACACACACACACACACACACACACACACACACACACACACACACACACACACACACACACATATGCAAATACAGACTGGGCTCAGCTCTCCCTCCTTCTCTCCCTGCTGGTGAAATGCATTCAATTCAACTCTCGATGGTTTTCTCTCTCTCTCTCTCTCTCTCTCTCTGTCTCTCCCCTACTTCCATTCAGACTTTTGAGACGTGAAATGAGGTCTGACTGAAGCCAGCGGCCAGGGAGCGTCGGTGTGATGAAGTGAAACGTTTGTTTTTTCACTAACTCTATGACGGTAAGCTTTTTCATGATTTCAATTTTGCTTATCCTGCCCTCTCCAGTGGGTAAAATGTAATATATTAAGACACTTTATGACTAAATAGAGAAAGATCTATATGAAATCCTACATACCGCTCTCATCTGACAGAGCACAGTTCTTTTTGCAAGTTTTTATTCATTTTTTGTTCTGTTCCTGTGAGCAGCCAAATAATTACAGGCATTACCCACACTGTGTTTCTGTCAAATTGGGTTGGATTGAAAGGGATGTTCCCCACTCATGGAGTATAAATAAAGTATAAATAAAAGGTTGTTGCTTTTCTTCAATGGCCCAAATCCAGCCTCATTTTGCCACCTCCTAAATAACAGAAACAGTAAGTCAGTGTATTAAGAGTTGGAGGATGATCTGTGGAGACCAGTATATATCACTGACACTGAGAAAGAATCTGACAAACTACTCAGGCTGTATGTTTGGCAATATGAGATTGTCCTTTGGGCAAATATGTACGGCACATGAATATGCCTTAATTTAAGAAGGACTTACATTTGAAAACGCTTAAGGTTTAGTATTTTTTTACAAGATAACCATCGGTTTCCCTCTCTCTCTCTCTTCTTTTTCATAAACCATCTTTGTCTCAGAAGAAGACAAGAAATCTTTCCTAATTCCAGGATGGAGATTGCCATTATTTTCTAACAGACTGTGTAGCCCAGCGGGTCAAACTATGATGCTCCACAACTGGTGCAGTAAAAATGCGTTCAACAAAAAACACTTGCTTAGGTGTAGACAACAAAACCACTTAGTTACGTTTAGGAAAAAAAGTTTGTAAAGTGTGAACTCTAAGACACCAAAACCAAGCTGGAAAAAACACAGATCTCCTGGGTGAAAGTTCTGTGTTTGCTTGTCTCATGTATCCAAACCCTCCCAACAACCTATGGGGGCATTTTATTTCTCCATCACACTCCCAGAGCAGTTGCTTTGAATGTCTAATATTTTGCAAAGATGAGTTTACATTGTAGTTACTTAAGAGCCCGTCTGAGAGACGTTGTGCGTGATTATCGAGAGGTGTGACGATGCGTCTGTATTTTAATACTCTGGGTGTAGGACCAAACTGGTATTTTTGTATCATGATAATTAATATATTAATATTATCCAAACTATTTATTGAGTCTAGTTATCAGGTCTGAATCGTCAACCCAATCCCCCCCATTTTGAATATGACTGTTTAACATAATGACCGTGTATCTCTTGACTGAGTCTATTGTCATTTTACTTGATATTCAAAAAGAAAGAAGAACAATTAAATTTGATTTGACGATCTAATGATTTGAAAATCTTATGATTGCCATTATCTAACCACGGCAAGACGTGGTTTGTATTTCAGCGGGGAGCATCCCTAACAAAACTATGACTGAGATTAAAGCGAGGACTCTCAGCATTAATGGGAGAGTTTTTACATGCACATCATTTAAACTGTGTAGAAACTGCAGCCCTGTTTACACCCAGCCCAAAGAATTTGAAGGGACAGAAAATAATTGGGACATAAAGTTAGACAAAGTCATCATATTTATTGTTTGGCTTCAAATCATCCGCAGCAAATAAGTGAAGTTAACTGAAGTATTTCACGTTTACAAAATCAGCATACACTTGTCTTCACTTCTAGCTTGGTTAAGGGCTTATTGTCGTCTTCAGTGTTCTCTTCAGGGAGCTAAAGACATGATTTTCTTTTGAAATGGTGTCAAGAGTCAGAAACTTACCACCATTTGGTCCTAAAAGGATCTTGACTTCATCATGTAAGGGTAAGATCACCTTTGCCTCAAAATTTGAGGACAATGTATTTAAAAACTGCAAAAAGAGTTAGTGTACTGTAGTAGGGGATTTCAGACCCACTGTAGGGTGGTTGAACAAAACTCTAGGCTGTTTACAGCAGACCAAGTTTATTTAGACAGGTGCAAATGTCTACCAAAATCTGGTGGAGAGCACCCAGCTGCTCCCTGGTTAAGAGAGCTGTTCTCACAATGCTTCCATTCCCAGAGGGCGATCATTCAGACTGAGTCCTGGCACTCTAAAAAACATCGGAGTTGACGTGTTGCACCTGCTCTTGATCCGCTTAAGGTTTCGAGTTCACCACTAACTCCGTTTTTCCTCATTCTTCAGACTTTGGATTTATTTTCTGCTCAAAACTGACCAACGGAGTGCTGACAGCATCTCATCATTCTCAGTTAGGCTTAAGTTGAAAAAATTAATCTGTCAGATAATGAACAGTAGTCCCAATCTCCTAGTCGAGTGTCTCAGGAGTTGTGGCTGTGAGGCAGCTCTACCTTTCAGTCTGTGACGCTAATGTTAGCTCCCGCTGCTACAACGTAGCGCTGTCAACAGAGTCATTTAGGGGGCGTCCATTAGATATCGTTAAGCTAGTTTTACATTGTCAGATATGACTTACTGGCTCTGACTCAAGTTGACTTTTCTCTGGCTGACCGGTTTGAAAAAAAGAACAAAAAAACCAAAACGGAGTTAACTATGAAAACAAAATATGTTTGCCATTATGTTCTCTATGTGTTTGACATTTAGACCACTATTACAGGCTGGAAGTGCAATTTAAAAAAACAAACAAGCAAACAAATACTTCAGAATTCAAATTCTAACATGCTTTTTTTCACAGTGAACAATATGCACAGGTGTTGCTTATAACATTAACAATGGATCTGTTTCATTCAAGTGTCCCAATAAGCAATGAGCCAGCATGCACAATCGGACCCTGGCATGCTGTGATACGTGAAAATGTCCTCAGTGTAAAAGGCCTCTTGCAATAACCACAGGTTTATGTTGGTTAGTATTGGGGATTTGTGGTGTTGCTTCACTCTGTACTGTGATTACTGTCTTTAATAATATAAATGATGCATGTGCATCCCCCTCACTACATTTCGATAAAATATTCGACGGCATGGCTGATGATCTGATGACAGTTTCGTTTACAGAACGGTCACAATATCTATTTAGATAGTTGCATGTATATGGTAAATAGCAAACTGCCTTTCTAGTCAGGATATTTATTAATAATTTTTTTTGGCTTGAGCAGTGTAAATTATGTAATATTAGTTTCATAGCGCTATTGTTAAGAAGTTGAAAAGGTCATAATTCCCTCTCTACTATCTATTTCATATTGATGTGAAACATCTTCATACAACTGGATATATTCAAGTTTCTAGCCAAAAACTACAATTTCGAATTATTACATTTTACATTTGAACACATCATGATAATGTCTTAATGTAAATTAGCCCGATCGTCATTTTGAATGGAGCTTGATTCATTCAAACGGACCATAATGTAACTGAATGGTAACAAGGTACGTTTGAACAAGAGCTGCTAATGTCACTGACTCTCCTCCTGCCAATTTCAACACAGAGGTGTTGTTCAAAAAGTGCCATTATCAGGAATCAGCAACTAGAAAGCATTAATGGCGATCTCCTGATCACATATTTTTACTAAACATCGCCCGATTTTTCATGCTATGATGTTTTAACTTTATGATTAATCCATGGTTCACATGACCACGCGGGTAATTTCATCTATCCAAAATGCTCCCACACTGTCGATTGAAGACACTTTTTTTGGTGGATATAATGCTGGAATGTCGGTTCCCTCTGACATTTTCAAAGCTTCAGGTGAGCGGCAGGACTCTCACACACACACACAAAAAAACTGATGTGCACACACAAACACAAGAAGATTTCGCAGCACACAAACAAACGTGTCTCGCAAGACTTGTTTTCACAGGGTAACAATGCAGGAATCGAGACACCATAGTTATCGTAACTATTTAAATTCTTACAGTTATGAAACTGTGACGTTATGTTACCATGGTAATGGTAGATCCCGACATACCTAGTTAGGAAGGCAATGTAGAGCCGCCTTCAGCCAAGTGAGTTCAAAGGAGAAACCAAGTGGGAACCAAGAACATTGTTGCTGCAATACACCCACCATAACAAGCAAACACTGTTGTGAAAGCAGGTGAGACAGGCGTGTGAGGTGGGAAACAACAGAAACCGCTTTGAATGCACAGATGACAGCTATTGTTGAAAGTATTTACGGATGTTAGAAGTGTTTTGTTCTAAAATGAGTTTTTTGTCCAGGGTGAGTCCGAGACATGACACAATGCTCAGTCTGAACAGTTGACAACTGATGCCGTCAGGTTTGTGTACTATGTTTTGTGTAGAATGTTGACTGTCAGTCCCGCACCTAGCAAACAGAGACAATGTCCCACATTTTGACTGACGTATTTGATTTGCTGGATTTTAGCGCAGCCAAAACATTGCCGGAGGCAAAACCGCTTCCTGCTACCAACAAGTGTTTCCTTAGAGGGTTTCTCTTGTCTTGACTTATCCTGGTGCTTTTTTAGTGCACTTGCTCACTGGTGTGCAATCGGTTGGATTATGCCATGTAGATTCTGTGTTAGTCATTCAAGAGGTTGTGTTGCTAATCAATCAAGTCGTGGAAACGGCTACATAGTCACTGGCAGACCAGCCAACAAAACAACCAGATTAAGTATCGATGTGGATAAAAGTCCACAGGGCTCAAACGGTGACCTACCTTTTGTTTGTGTGCGGCCAGATAACCGTGGATTTTCTCCGGTTGGAGGAAGGAGGGGCCGCCGTGTACGGCAAAACGAACATCCAGCATTCGCTCCTTCACATCCATGAGGCTGAAGATGTTCACATCGTCGGGTGGAACGGAGAGCATCTCAGACAGGAAGTCCACCAGCAGCTCGTAGCGGCTCCGCTGCTTTCCTCTCAGTTCAATGAACTCCTTTGCTGTGATGTCTGAGAAGAACACACAGACACACACACACACACACACACACACACACACACACACACACACACACACACACACACACACACACACACTCACCATTGGAATCATGGACTGTACAGAAGTGGCCTCATTATTTCCACCCCTGCTCAAGGATAAATCCAATTATTTTCAAACTGGGCCCTAGTGCTAAACTAAAAAAATAGTCAAGAGCGCTAGAGACCAGACCTGTGACGATAAATTATTGAACATGGCTCACTTAATCTGTCAAAATCTTTTGTTTGATAGGTATTTTTTTAATCGTTAATTATTATTTTTTTGCAGTGATACTTTAAAAACAGATATTTGACATTGATAGTTTTTTCCTTACCTTAAAATAATAAAATGGTTCCCCGCCAAGTGAAAATGTATTCCTTAAGAAGAATTTTATGGGAAGGCAAGTCAGTTTCTTTTAGTGAATACACAATCTTGAAACTGCAGCTTATCTTTTGTGGAAGCTCCTGTCAAAATTGTCTCAAGGTAGTTTTCAAGACTTCAAAGAAACTGTCCTTTCTCACTGTTTTCTTTAAGTTTTTCTTACAACAGTACATGAGTTGGTCATTTTTTTTTTACCTATTTGCGTGTGTGTGTGTGTGTGTGTGTGTGTGTGTGTGTGTGTGTGTGTGTGTGTGTGTGTGTGTGTGTGTGTGTTAGAGTGCTTGCGGGTGAAGGTAGTAATTGGAACTTGGATTTTCAATACTGCGCCAGTTAAAGGTAATTACACTCTTAGTGAGTCTTGGTTCAACTTTTAATCATACTCTGCAGGAGGCTCTTGATGAAGAAAGGAATCTTGCAATCACTTTTTTTTTTACTCAAAGACAGATTAGCACCTGTGGTTTATTATGCCAGAGTTGTATGTTTAAGGACCAGCTTTGACAGTTATGTTCATAAGAACAGGTACAAAAACAAGTTCATCTCAAAGCTTATTCTAGTGACCATTGGTCTTTGTCAACATTAGGAGCAGGCCTGGTGTGTCATGGCTGAGATCAGGCCAAAGACCATCAGACACAAGCTTGGCTCACAACACAAGAATTTAACACTAATTTCACCCTCAGGTCTGGGTCCATGTTAAGCAACAATGCTCCACATAAAATACGAGGAGTTTACAGATAAAAATATCACCTCCTTAAACACTTCCAGACATGGGCCCAACCATGATACTTTCAGATTGTTTGATTTTGGTCTTGAGCAGAAAAGAGCCGAGCAGTAGACACAGAAGTAGACAAAGTTTCGGAAACGGCAAAGCTCATGGAGCCCATAGGATCTAAGGATGGCTGGTCCTAGGTACAATATGGGTCTCAAATTTGGCCAAGGCATCTTCAAGATTCAGGTACGTTGTGGCCTCCAGTTCCAGTTTTAGGTGGAAGCCCACTTTATACAAATGAGGGCCCTTCCTAAGGGGATTCTAATATAAGAGGTGAGCTTTTTTTCTCTGAAAGCTCATTACAGCTTCAGAAGTCTCCGTCACCTAAATCAAGCGGGTAGCCTCCTCAGTTAAAGTCTAGAATATTCTCCTTCATTAAAGGCAACATATCATACTCATTTTAAGGTTGACACTTGTATTTTGGGTTTCTACTCGAACATGTCAAAATGCTTTAATGTTTGAAAAACTTCTCACATGGTCTGACTGACTATACCTGTATTCACATTCAAACTTGAGACCAACAAATTCTAATCGTTCATCCTTGAGTCCAAGTGGACGTGCCAAATTTGAAGAAATTTACTCAAGGCGTTATCGAGATATTAAGAGAGTGGGACGGACGTGAGGTCACAGTGAGCTTGACCTTTGACCTCCAAATCCTAATCTGTTCATCCTTGAGTTCATGCGGATGTTTGTGGCAAAGTTGAAGACATTTTCTCGATGCGTTCCTGAGATATCACACATCACGAGAACGGACTGAACGTACAACACAGAAACGTAACATAAAAGACATGGAAATCACATGTTTTACAATATGGAACCTTTAATATCACATAAGGAAGGGTTCTCTTACTGTTGGGGGAGTAAGTACTGTGTTTTGTTACACAAGTAGGCATTTGAGTGATGTTTTAAGACACAAGAAGTGATACTATACTTTAACTGGAGAACTGATTCCAAGGACTACCAGAAACTGCCCTGCGTCATAAAAATGTCATCAATGTAATCAACATCCTGAGACTCAAACTGGTTCTCACAGAGGCAGAAGTACAAGAAAACAACAAACACACACACACACACACACACACACACACACACACACACACACACACACACACACACACACACACACACACACACACACACACACACACACACACACACACACACACAGACACAAAATCACGCAGACATATATATGTATAAAGGGTTGGGCAGGGTGATTAGGTTTGTGGGTGCGTAGAGGGAGACAGAGCCTAGGCATTAAGAGACAAGACAGGGGGCTCAAAATGGGCTCAGCGGATACAGCGTTAGGGATCGAGGCTAATGTCAGCTCCCATCAGTCAGTCCAGCGGGAGAAACAAGGACACAGGCAGACAGAGAGACAGTCGGGAGGGATGGGGGCTGGGGGGAGAGGGTAGTAACTCCTAACGCAGAGTGGCAGCCTTTGCACCTGGCTTTGATCCAACCTCACAACTCACTGCTGCTTTCTCCTTGCCAGAGGCTTCATTGGAGCCGAGGCAGCGGTGCACAGACGCACTCCTGCCTGTAGGCTTGTGATTTCTCACAAATGGGTGCAAAAATGGGATTAATATCCTACTCATATAATAGTAAACAAAAAGACTGAACGAAAACAGGGACAAATACTACCAGAGCCTTTGTGCAGTTTGGTGGGATTCTGCCTGATGAAAGTCTGAAACACAGTGGAGCTGTTTTTATACCAGCTCTTTAGATCAAGTCAAGTATTTTATTATTGGAGTTTTGAGGACGTATAAAGTCTTGAAAACTACATTAAAACATTTTTGAAAGGAACTTCCACAAAAGAAAAGCAGTTGTTATTCTATTGTCTTCACTGAAAGCAAACGTCTGTGCTTTCCCATACCATTCTACTTAAGAAATACATTTTTAATTGAGAAGTAACTCATATCCCAATATAATAATATCAGTTTTCAAATAAAAATGTTAAAAGACAAAACAAAGCATCAAGCATAAGGATTGAATCGTCTTAGGTGTTCTGATGGTTGTTTTGGGACGTGTACCCTGCCTGTTTCAACTCTGATTCACAATGAAGACACACAGTTAGCTAATGAGGCCAATAAAAACATTATGGTCATTAGCATAATTGTGTGCAGCAGAATGCAGACGGCATTCAGCTGAAACATGAATCTCTCTGATCTAAACTGTATTCAATGTAGATTGCTTACTCTATTCTGGGTTCCTCGTGTCATGCATGCGGAGAACCACAAAATGTCTCACCTGCGTTGCCATGGTTTTGAACAAATTATATTTCAGGACCCCACTCAGTGATTAAAAGAAAACATCTATGAGGGAACAGTGAAAGACAGGGAAACACACACTTGTTTTTGCCATCTTGCCCAGACAAACAGACGAGCTAGTTGACTATGGTTCAATCTCTGTGAAGCCAAAACAAGCACAGAGTGTATATGTCCAGGGAGTTTGAATTGACCACAAAGACTGCTGTCAGTTTGACAGCATTGTAAAAAAATAAAATAATGGACTATTGGTCAGACAAAACAAGCGATTCAAGGACGTCACCTTTTGCTCTGGGAAATTGTGATGGGTGTTTTCTTCGGGCATGAAGAAAGTAAAGAGCGTTATCAATAACAACCTTTCAAATCATTACTGGCAAAAAAAGAATAATCATTTGTAAAGAGGCAAGCCAGCCATCAATAATGATGAGGGACACAGAAATTGTCAAAATGTAGTGGAGGTTATAATATTGTGACTTTTAGTCCCTACTGCATCTCCAAAAACCCTGGATTCTATATTAACCATAGTGCAACGTGAAATCATCTTTTGTTAGACCCTCTCTGCCTGGTAAATTCCTGGTAAACACCTCCAGTTTGTAGCGCCGGCCTCTGTCATAAATGTATGTTCCTCAAGCCTAAGCAGAGAAAACCTGATGACAGGAGTTTTCATAGGCTGAATAGAACTCCCCAGGACCAGGAGATGGACTTTGGTGTGTAAAATCTGCACAATACCAGTTTACTTGGTAATAAAAACAATCACTGGTTGAAGCTTTCATTCAATGATGAAGTTGGACGGGGCACAACAAAACTAGCAGTGTTATAGTCGAGATCACCTAAACAGAATGTATCAAGACTGAGACACGTCCTTGAGGGGTTGACACCAAGTCAAGACCAAGACCAAGGCAGTGCAAGAACCCAGTGAAGACCAAGACTTTTAGGGGTTGACACCAAGTAAGGACCAAGACCAAGACCAAGACCAAGATTGGACAAAACAGTTGGGCATGACAGAGTCAAGACCAAGACCAAGACTGGGCGAGACAAGACCAAGACCTTTATGTGTATGAATTTTTCTAGTGGTTTCTATGAGCAATCACCGTGATGTTAACAAATACATAAGACAATGCAGAGGCAACTTGTTGGGTTTTGTTCTCCTTCCCCTCCCTTTTATCGTTTCTCCCCTTTTTCTGGGGTGGCAGGAGGTCGTGGCTGGTGGCTGATCAGACACACCGGTTCTCAATCAAGTCATCAGACTGAGACTACGTAAGCTTGGCTTCAACTCCACCTCAGTGCCAGATAATTCTGTTTCCTTCGGTAGAGCTGACGTCTAGATCTTATAGTGTTGCCTTTGTGTGTTTTTGGAGATCTTGTCCTCATTTGTGCTTTTTGTGTTGGCAGGTTTTGGTGAGTCTCTCCACCTGCCCTTTTGTTTGCTCTGGTGCCTCTGGGCCTCCATGTGCTCGCTCCTCTGAACCGGTGTGTTAGTTGCGAGCCAGCCAGCCAGCCAGCCTCCTGCCTCCACTGCCCCGTTTGTGTTTTTTTTTTTTTTTTTGATAACTTTATTAATAAACTCTTTATTGTATATGTACACCGGCGTCCTGTCTCTGCTCTGGGGTCCAAACCCGACCAGGCCATCACACAACTTAGTGATATCCCTGCAGCTGTAGTCTTAAAATAAAAGAAGACAGTGTAAAAATGTGGTCAATTCCAACACGATACTTTCAAGAAGCAGTCTTGAGACCGGCCCAGGTACCAAGATCAATCTGAAGTACTCCAACGCTGCTGAGTAGGCGGTGTGCAGTAAGAGATCTGAACATCTCCTCCCGTCCACAGAAAAGAAAAAAAACAAGGTGATGAATTTTGTGGCATTTCATATATTTTTCGTTTGTTCATTCTAGCTGCTCTTTTAATGAGCATAATGAGAAAGAGGGGCAATTTGTGTAATGACTAAAGACCACTAAGGGAGCAACTTTCAGGTATACCACCTATAAATCCCTGCAGTATCAAATTACGTTGTTTTTTCCAATTTCTGTGTATTGATCGCTCGATGTGCGTACCTTAGAGGGCGGGGCGGTGTGAAAAGAGAGAGATTCTGAAGGACAAGCTCTCAGCAGTTTATAAAGTCTGTTCATCGTGTGACACAAACCAGGTCTGGAGTGTATGTAATGTACTCATGGTCTGCTTTCCCCTGAGCACTATGCATTCCACTCTGAGCTAGTGCTATGTGGACATTTCAAGGACTTTTTGTTTACCACATTTTTTTTTTACCTTTCCATCAATATTGAAAGCGAGAGAGAGGGGGGGGAGAGAGAGGCCTTAATCTCGGCGAGGCAGACTTAACTAGTGCGTTCTTTGTGCTTCCTCATTGCATTCCACATTTGTTCTTGAAATGGGATTTAGAATGTCAAGGAGGGTGTAAGTAATGCTATAAGTAGAATATTTTCATAATCCTCGAGACTGAGAATCAATGAGACTGTTTACTCCAAAGCTTCACATGAAAAATGAAAATCCTGGAATTGCTTGTAACATATCATTCGCACACAATAACAACCACACACACACGCACACACACACACACACACACACACACACACACACACACACCACTGTGTTGGTGGCTTGCCTACACCTCGGGTTGTTCTCAAAGTCATTAATCCTTGCTATTACCTTTTGCTTAAAAACTTAAAACTTCTGTTTTTCTTTTTTTTTGGGTGAGTTTGTTCGCTGCTGAACCGCAGGTTGAAGTCCTTTTGACACTAGTTCTCAATTTAAGTCCCTCTGTTACAACCAGGGCATATTAAATCAATACACTCTGCAGCTAACAGGCCTTTGAAGACAGTGTTGCCATTTAAAAACAGTCAATGAAGTGACCACCCATCAGGGATACATTGTTGACAAACCTGACCTCATTAATCTTAATTAAATGGAGGAAAAATAGTTACATTTGTAAGAGCAAATAACAAAATTGAGGGCATTTTTCGTTCCCATTATCCATCTTGAACGCACATTTGCTCGTCGACATTTTGCGGATGGATTCAGTTTGCCTTACAGAAATATTGAAAATGTGGGCACCAGCTGTTCTCCACCGCACCGTCTCTGGGTTTTGGTGCGCATTAACTTACCTCAGCCCGTTTTCAGAATGAGAGGCAAATCCTTTTATCTACTTATACGAGGCTCGACTCTCCATCCTCTCCTATCCTCTCCCTCTACTCTCCTCCCATCTTCAGAGTGCACCCCTCTTGGCCTCCCCCTCTGCTTCTATTTCAATATCTCTGAAATCATAAAAATCCTTCAGCCATGTCCCATTTCTCTAAAGCAAATTTAATTTGGAGCAGACAGCCGATGTGCTGTGCATCAGGTAATGATGGATGCTGCTCAACATGTGAGGAGAATGTGCTGGCTGAGCAAAACCTTCTCTACTAATTATTTTGCCAGCATAAGTAATGGAAAAACAGGTTTTTCTGTGTGCATGTTAATGCAAACTGAAATCCCATGAGTCAGGGGAGAGGGATTAATAATGGCTGTAATCTTTTGCTAAGGAAACATCTTTAACTGGGAGTGTGACAGTCCTGTGGAACAATGCAAACAACCAGAGCAAACAGTAATCAGTGCTCATTAATTTTCTATGACTGGAGACAAGTTTGCAAATAATGACCACATTCCCCAACACTCCCTCGTCAGCAGCGTTTTATTTTTTTCTTCCTTTTACTTTGACTTTTATCAGCTCATCACAAATTGGTATTGCTTTAGGTCCGACCTGTTGCTGTAATAGCATAAGGGGGCCAAGCACTTTGGCATGAATATAAAATAAATGTGATACAAAGAGCCCAAAGCTCGCCTGGAATTTATAAGTGAAGGATGGATTTTTCTGTACCTGGGAGTATCCGGACAGCGTCTGTCTTTAAGAGGAGAAAGGACACTCTCAGAGCGAGTCACTACACTCCCATATGACTTTACTGCTACTTACAGCATGCGGAACACATATCTGTTCTTCACTGAATCCACAAAAAACAGGAAGTATGAGTGAAATAAGAAAATAAATAAACTAGATTTAGCGTCAAGTTGCATTATACGTCCATTTCTGTCCAGAATGTCATCACTTCCTAATTTTATCCTAATACACATTTGTGTGAACTTGTCATAATAAGTGTATTCATTATTAAGTTATGGCCAAAAAACATATTTTGCGAGGCTACGGTTGCTACGGCTACCTTTGGCCACCAAATTCTAGTCTTTTCATCCTTGTGTGCAGGTGGACGTTTGGGCCAAATTTTAAGAAATCCCCTCCATGCTTCCTGAGGTCTCCCGTTCAAGAGAATGGGACGGACGGATGGACGGACAACCTCAGAACATTATGCCTCTGGCCAAGGCTGTTGCAGAAATGATACAGACTATATATATCTATAAAGGACTGGTTAACTGTGTTATGACTTGAGATAATAATGAAATGAAGACTTTACTGGTCTTTTCCTCACTAATCCTGACGTGCCGTATATTATAAACATATTAGAACACAGTTAATAAACCAGACATAAAGTTATTTGACCTGAACAGAAAGTCCACGGACTAGCTTTCTCTGGAGCTTTCAACCACATTTCATATCTTGCTCAGCAAATCCAGTTTTCTTAGGTCAAGTTTCAAAAATTCAAGTTCCACACTTCAGTCACATGAAAACACACAACTGATGTGATGACAGCACACTGGACAGATGAGTGGGTCTGCGTGAACACCACAAACAGACAACATCAGCTGTCTGTGAACACCAGACCAAAACCATACACAGCATCAACTTGGCAGAGGTCAAAGGTCAAGCAAGACATTCAAGTGTGACACCTAAGACAACTTTTGACCAGCGGCAGGGCTGTGTGTGTGTGTGTTTTTGTGTCTCTATAAAGTAAATCTCACCTGCCAGGCGGAGGGACCCTGAGTTGTAGATGGCTTCGTCACGCAGCTCCCTCACATGAACGGAAACAGTAGAGACGGCGTCTGGCCACACGCCATCGGACACACGGACCTGGAACTGATAGATGTCGGGTGGGGCGTTCTCTTTGATGATCAGGAAGCCCGTTCTCTTGTTCAGGATAAAGTAACTGAGGGGAAAGAACAGACGCACAGATAAACCAGTTTATAAAAATGTCCATTTAGATGACAACATTTGAATGAATAAGTTTAACCTCTCTCCTAAGAGTTTTAAGCTTTATGGACTGGCCAAAGGTTCAAATGAACTGCCCCTCATGGTATAAATAATGTTGTCTAAATCTGAATCTCATCCTCGTGAGAAACACCTGAAATATTGCCTTTTACATATTCAGACAGGCAACAGCACAGCCCATAAAAATCGAGTCACTAACCCCTGAATCCACTATAATGCAGGGACTTAAATAGCAGCCTTTCACCCAACAATTCTTTTAAGAAAAAATAATAACAAGCAACACTAGAGCGTTCAAGAACAGCAGATGTCATTGAAGGTGTCGCCTCACTTGCCGCTCTCCTGGCTACTGCAGATCCCAAGACGGCTGAACCACAATGTGACCAGGGTCCAAGACCGGCTGGTGTGTTTGCAACATCCAATTTCACCACGGCGAACAGTGCAAATGCTGCGGCTCGGAGCCTGAGAGGGTCAAGCTGCTGAATCTGTAGAAAACTGCTGGTGTGGTACTGATTAGGCTATTTCAGACGTGTCAGCGAGTCTACAGAGACCAGTAATTTCAGTTATTTGCCCATCAGAGGTTGGCATGGTAACTGGCTAAATGGAAAGAATTCCTCGGTAGGACTGCTTGCTTATCTCCTGTAGGTCCAGAGTCAACAGGACCCAACATTATAAAATGTGTTAGTGCTCGCTCCTCTTAGAGGCTCCACTGTGTGTGTCCAGTGTACTCGTCACAGAAATGCATTCAGCCCTCTAAAAATTTTGAATTGAAACATGATTAGAGACATAGACCCATCCTTGGTTGTGTTCAATGTGCACATTTCTAGCATGTGCATCTGCTTGAGGACTTTGCCTGTGTTCATAGATCTTTAATTAAAAATACAATCATTAAAGCTGCAAGCAGTGATCAACGGGCCCTCACACATTCCTGATCTTCGGGGAAGCACTTAGGCACAGAACAACAGGAAATCAGCTGAGCGCAATAATTAGTTCAACAAGAGTCTCCGACAAACGAGTTATGAAAGTGGGATGGGCTACACTGTAGGAGGCGGTGATAACCCACATCACTGAAACAGGAAATCACTCTGCAGAGCGAAATGATGCCTCCCACCAGGGTGTAAAACAAACAGTTTCTGAGTTATCAAAGAGCGCTGGGTTATGTGCAGGGGGCGGGGCTAGGAGTCTATGAAGCACGTAAATGTTCTCAGGTCTGGACCCTTACAATGTTTGGGAAATTTGGAGCAGATTGGACTAGAAACAACTTTCATGTCTTATGGCGAAAGACGCTTTTTTTGGCATCACAGCAACAATGTCGAATGAAAAAGATAATGTTTGATCACTTTTGTGCTCACCAAATTTGAATCCGATTTAATCTGGATTTCAGAGTACAGCGTCTGAAAAAAAGGCTTGAAATGGATAATTTGCGCAACTTCAGCATCTTAAAACCCTAAAAAAAGGCAATTAATTTAAGAATAATATTAATTCCTTCAGTTTCAATGGGTCCTCGATGACTGCTTGTCAATACAATAAGTTAATGCAAGCCCAGTATCACAATGAATAACATCCATTTTGGACATCTCCACTCCTCAAGATGAACATCTAAAGCCAACATTCAGTGTCCATGAAGAAAGTACTGTGCCCTTAATAGGCGATAAGGATCGGTAATACTCACAAACAGTCTATTTTGTTTGCACTGTACGATTGGAGAACATGTTCCACACCTGGGCAATAGAGCGCTACTGTACCACTTGTAGCATATTGGCCATGTGGACAAGTCTGGACAGGTTTTGCGCAGTCACAAGAATTTGCTGGATAATGGGGTTCTGCATGGATTTTGTAAAGATATGTCTAAAAGAGTGAAGCAGATGTGTTATAGCATGGAGATGTTCTGTAAAAAGCTCAATATAGGCTTAACACCCTTTCCCTGTGTGGTTGCCTTCAGGACCCGTTCCAACGGTCTAGGATGAAGACAGACTGATACAACTACTCTTTCATCCCCCTCAGCTGTGGGTTTAACTGAGGGTTTTATTCTGTTTTTAATGTTTACTCTGTTTTCTGCTGTAAACCAATGGATCCCTGGGACGATAATAGAAAGTGAGAGAGGAAAACAGGGAAAAAATGAGACTGACTAATAGGCACAAAGATTTGCAATGAAGCAATTTCATTTGGTCCTCGTCATCCATGCTCCCCTTGTACAGCAAATGAGCTCATTCAAGTTGGATTATAGAGGAGATCCAAGGCAGAACCTTGGCAAATCAAATAATAAACCAGTTAGGGACAAGGGCCACATTAACTCATTTTAAAGCATATGCTGTGGTGGGTAAATTATGTTTTAGGTATAGCACTTCATTTCAGGTTTCACTAAATCACAAATTTACTTCTCAACTAAAAGGACCAATACTTTTCCACTTGGTACTTCCCAATTTGCTGAAGCCTGCTTCTATTTCCATTTATGTCAACCATTTTTCACTTTATTGGCCACCCATTTTCCAGACAAAGTAGGACAGGTGTAGTGGAACTTTTCTACCAGATGCATTGATATGCTACATTATAATATTCAATACCCTGTCCGTGCTGTTTGTTTAACTACACCGACAACACAGCCCGTTGGTACAAGACACCACAAATAGAAGAGCTAAAGTACGCACTCACTGTGAACAACAGCAATCTTGTTTGATTTGATGCACTGACATGAAAATATATAAAGAAGACCAGAATGTGCTATGACCCGCTCCATTTTGTGAAAAGCCAGTACGGCGGTGAAAACACAATGTGTTCTGAACTCGACTGGCCTGAAATACCAAGGGATGAGAGCTGTCATGAAATGTTAATGCCTCATAGTACACCCAGTCCTCTATACGGGCTGAACTTCGACTTTGAGAGAGAAAGGGGGAAATGTTTTGAGTTCAAGACTTAAAATGTTTTGGGGTGATGAAGTGTCACTATATTTGTGGTATTTTGTACTTGTGTGTGTGCAAGTCTGAAAAGTTGAAAATATATCTGCTTGTACTGGCAGAGGGACGTTTCGAGGGGGGTGGTTTTGAGATACCGGCCAGAGCCTCCACATCCTATAGCAGGCAACCAGACATATTAGCAAAAAAGGAAAAATTTGGAACGGACCTCGGCAGGAATGGAAAATAGGATGGTGGGGTCATGCAGGAAAAGAGTGGTAAAAAAAGATGGCTTTATCAGGCTTATTTAATGAGGAGGTTGTAGCTTGATCAATACATCAGGGACGCAGCTTGGTGGTTGATTATTGACCACACTGCCTACAAGAAATTAGGCCTATATATAAAAAAACAACAACAACAACAACAACAACAACAACAACAACAACAAAACGGAATTATAATTTGATACATCTGACTCTAATGGAAGGAGTCTCTGTCTTAAATATCCCTGTCCTATTTTCTCGACAACTGTCCATCCAACCGATTTCACACTTGGCTGGTGTTCTTGGCTGGTGTTCAATAAGTGAGGGACTTCTTTAGTACATGAGTTTCAAGAATTGATCACAGAGCAAAACAAACATCTGGCCACTCTCTTCCTGAGAGATATTTCACTAAGGGGTGTTGTTGCTTTGCATTATTTAAATGTCTGAATCAATCACAACTACAAAGCCTGTTGTGTTGACACAGTGTGCTGAAAGATTAGCAGGGAAACGCAACACGGCTCAGGGTATAAAAGCAATGTGTTTCTACAGCGATCCCCATTAGGTTTTCATATCATCCCAAATAGGACAGGTCCATCCTCTATCATTACCCAACAAAGATCAGGCCATCAGAAACGTTGGCCAACACAATCTACATATCTGAGATGGTAATGGTGGCTTTTGGAAAATCTTGAGCAAAGGAATGATTAAAAAAATATTTTGATGAATATTTTTTTAATAGTATTTTGATGACTTCAGTTACTGTATTTCCTGTTCCAAAGGCACTTATTGTCTGTGTTTTAGGCTGATAGAACTGTTGCACTTTCATTAACAGATCTTGCACGGTGCAGATTTCCTCTTCCTATGTCATAGGTCTAAAATGTGAAAAATCCAGCATGAATGGTTCATGAAGAGCCACGGTATTTACCTTGGCACGTGTCCTTCAAAGACGAACGTCTTGTTGTCCCAGTCATCAGGGTCAGGAGAGTAGACCTTTCCAAGCACAGTAGTTGGCATACGGCCTGATAACAGAACACATACCAGTTCATCACTTTACTGTTTTAAATGACCATTGACTCAGCACATAAACGTTTCTAGATCAAATGTATTACTCTGCACTGGCCTTACATGTATTCAGGACAACTTTTTGGGTTGGAATAGGTGTATAGCATATGTATTTCAGTATACACGTATTTAAGTGCGTGCTGTGTTTCTTATGCCTGTAATACCATTTATACCATGAACCTTGAAAATCATTCTAATAGACACAGTATACAGTATCCCAAAAACAGACAAACGGCTTCCACAAGAAAGAAATAATCACATAATAATAATCACACACACACACACACACACACACACACACACACACACACACACACACACACACACACACACACACACACACACACACACACACACACACACACACGTCTCAGGCTTCATTCACAGTTACCTTCAATAAGATGGAAATACATAACAGTAAATGTTGTTTGAATGCACAATGATTATAATCATGTAGAAAGAATAATTGTTGTCCCACTCTCTCCTCCAACTCCTCACTATTTTAATCATGTGGGAGTTATTCTGAGGGTACCCTTGAAAATGTAAAGCCACATCTTGACATGGTGAATTTTGGCCTGTTGTTCTTTGTTGACAAAAAAGAAAAGAAAAAAGCTAGACTCACAACTATGGATATAGCTGTGATTAATTGCATGTCAAATCCAGCAATGGTTTGCCATTGTGACCCATAGAATAGCGCCGTGGGAGTCATTCTGACTAAACAGGGATCATGCAGACAATGATGACATGATAACAGTGGGTGGATTGAGGCAGAGGTGAATAACACAATAAAAATGATGTGTGCCTATGTGTGTTAATTACTGCACACTGATTGGGGAATAATTGGCTGGCGGCATCAGTTTCACCAACAGAGACGGAAAAGTATCTTTGACATCAAAGTTAAAAGTAGATGAAGACCTGTTAGCTACATGAACCTGGAGCTTCATCACTTAATTGATCTATTTCTTTCTGTGTTTGAACAATACATCCTAAAGACAGAGATGACCCACTCACCTCTGTGACTATTGATGAAAATTTTCTTCTCCCCCGCCACATGCGCATGATCGTTTTGGTCGCCGATGGTCACTGTCAGGGTGCTGGTCACCGTTTTGGCTGGATGGCCGCTGTCGCTCATAACAATGGGAATGAGGAACTCTTTCTGCCGCTCACGGTCAAATGTCCTCAGAGCTGTGAGTGTCGCTGTGCCATTTAGGTTGTCCTGGAGGTAGAAGTCGTTGCTGTGGCGATACTCTGCGGGGACGGTGAAGTGGAAGGGCGGGCCATTCTCTGGAGAGTCACGATCCACAGCTCGGAGGAGGGTCGATGTTTGGTTCAACCTTACTACCTAAACAAGAAGGAAAAGCATAAGGGTTTGTGGTTTGCTATGCTTTAATTTGTTTTACTCATTCAAACCACCAATGGAAAACAATTCTCCTTTGCTTCCTGATAACTTTTTTTCTTCATTTCACCAAATCAAAGCAAACATCAGTATGTTGCCCGTTAACTTGCGTTCAAACCCAGTCAAACCTACGTACCTGTGGTCCGGCCACGTTCTCAAAGACTACTGGGGAGTACGCTGCCTCAAACTCTGGTCCGTTATCATTTACATCCAATAACGGCAGCTGGACTGTGGCGCTGCCTATTAAAGGTGGAACCCCGTGATCAGTTGCTATGACAACCAGATAATGCTGCGATATCTTCTCCCGATCCAGAAGCCGGGCCACGGAGAGTACACCGGACTGGTCAATGGTGAACAGCCCATCGGGATCAGAGTCCTCCGATAGGCTATAGGTGATGTCGCGGTTCTGGCCTGAATCGGAGTCGCTGGCCAACAAACGTGCCACACTGGTTCCCACGTTGATGTCCTCAGGTAGTGGGGCGAGAGCCAGGAGGTGCGGGATGAAGACAGGAGCATGGTCGTTATAGTCCTCCACCTCCACCACGCAGTGCAGAAGGCTGGAGAAGTCCAGGTCTTCAACCTAAAACAGGAACCCCCATATAATCAAACGTGTCACGCAAGTGCAGTATAAGCAAAATTTAAATGCATGGACGTCCACCTTATCAGCCAAATATTATCAGGCTGGTCTGCATTGTTTCCAAGGCACCGCTACTGTAATTACCTGCACCAAGGAGGTCATGTTTTCAGTGTGGTTTGTTGGTCTATTTGTCAAAAGGATTTCTGAAAAACTATCCAATGAAGGGGCCACTGAAGAACAAATTTAATTTCGGTGCAGATCCTAAAGACAGAGCTGTTACACCATTTTCTTCACTTTCATTGCGCGTGCAACATATCCATGATTTTGTGTATAAACAGTAGTCATCACCCTCATGTTAGGAACTGTGTCTTATTATTTCACACCTTTGACTATTTAGCAATGTCGCACCATCCATGCATCTGTGTACAAGTGTGTCTCGGATGATTTCATTTTGTCACCCTATAGAACTTCTGGTTATTTTCCAGCAGCTACCTCTCAATGCCACCCATATGAAAAGTTGCCTTGTGGAGCTTTAATGTTCTTGTCTGTAGCTGACATATGACACCTCCTGTGTGTTCTGTGACTGACTTTATAGTTCTTTTCACCTAGAAAGTATTTGTTGGAGCTGTTGACAGAGGTGCTGACAGGTTGATTTGAGAGAGTTATGCTCAGTATAGATAACCTTTGAGAACAATGCTTAGGAAATTTCCCAAAACAGTTTTTTATTGTTTTCCGATCAGTTTCAACAACTTTTACAACTTTCCATGAACACACTCTATGTGAATGCATCCAAACTTCTTAATTTGCCTACTAAAATGTATTCCATATTGTCAGCACATCAGGTACCACAGCGCTGTTAATCATCTGACTTCTGTCAGACTCTGTTTCTCTATATCCCCTTCACACATGCTAAACACCCTTCACCGAAGGTTCTTTCCATGGAAGTTAAATTAAACTCCATGAATTAGAGAGAGAAAGATAGCGAGATTAAGAAGCTGAATCAAAGTAACCTTCAATAGAGCGAGCATAGCTTTGGAACAGCTTCCACGTACCTTCAGTGTGAGGTTGAACCTTTGCTCGCTGTGTCGTTCATAGTCCAGACGCTTCTTAAGCCTCAGGGTGCCGCGCTGCTCCTGCTTGTGACTGACCATGTAGAACTTCTGCTCTTGGTCTCCAGCCACAACACTAAAGGTCAGCTGGGCATTTTCTCCAGTGTCTCTGTCTTCTGCCGTGAGCTCCAGGACCTTAGAACAAGCAAAAACATCATGTAAGAACAACATTAAGCTACAGCTTGAATTAAAACTCTTTAAATAATCCTACCATTAGTGGGTAAAAAGGGTTTTACCAGCTATCAACCACCAGCCATCAAGTTGTTATAACTAACATGCTAAAAACAATGGCCTGGTTACCCAACCAGCAAACTTAGAGCAACATGTTTATTCTACTGGAGTATTGACTGGTTACCTGATGAATAAAAAGTCCAATACTCACTGCTGTTAGTCTTAAGCAAGACAGAAAGTTTCACAATAATAAAGAATGACCCCTACTGGCCAGTGGCACCAACATACAAAAGAATAAAAGAGAAAAACAATCTCATAAATTGTTTGTCAACAAATTTGTGGAGCGAGTGAGTAAAAGGAAGGGAAAGAGCTTCTCGAGAGCAAAGCGAGGACATTGTTGGTGGTTTTTGTAGTACTGAGCTCTGCCACAGCATCATAGCTCTGTTACCGGTCAGCACTGCAGTGAGATGTAACAATACACTCTTCACTGAATTTCCCCAGTAAAATGTCCTTGTAACGATTGAATTTTTTCAGAAGGGAGATGTTTTCTGCTGGAGTGAAGAGAGCTGATCAGTTTGACAATGGATATGTAACAAAAACTTGATACTTGACAAAAAGATGGCCACCCGTCACTTGAATCAATGTTGCTTGCCGATCGCATAATCCCAAAACCAGATTTTCTTCTGCATTGTGCTGCCCATTTGTTTACAGTTCCAGGTCAACAGTTCTGCAAACTCTTTTATAATGGTGGACAATTGGGGAAAAAAGCTTTGTATGCCAAAGGTTGTTCTTTTTTTGCTTCAATACCACGTGTGTCCTGGTAAACCTGACAAATCTGCAAGCCTTTATTAGCTCTGGCAGATTTGTCTGTTCCCTCATTGCTTTGGACAGGTCTACATCTGCCGGGCCAATCCCAACCATTTATCTAATGGGGGCGTGTTTGAGACAAAGACCATAGAAAAGGTGAGCCGTTGAGGCCTTTTTGAAAACAACCAAGAAGGCTGCAGCTGGTGTGGAACTTTCTGTAGAAGTTATATTTTACAGTACAATCATCTGCCCTGAAAGCTTTTCTTGAGTGGGCCCCGATAGCTGACCTGGTAGGGTGTATCAGGTGAGATGTACTTCTTCTCTGAAAACATTATATTCAAATGTGTGCCCTCAGACCCACAGTATTGATTTCAAGTCAGCTGTTGCCATTGTTTTCATTCTTAAACTGTTTCTAAGAAATCACATATGCTACATTCAAAATCAAAGATAAATCACACTAAAACGTCTTATGTCCAAACTGAAGTCTTCAACAGAGAAATGCTACACTTGTTGCAAATGTCCCCACTGCGGGATTAATAAAGGATTATCTTATTTTATCTTATTTTATCTTAAATAGGAAACTTTCCCAAGTTTAAGGCAGACTGCTGACTTGTACTTCTTAAGTAGTTTTTTGTATGACACTGTCATCTTTTAAGGAGATATTGGATGATGAAGGATACCATCATTCACAACCAAATGCTATGTTAACAACAGTTGTTTCTGATAGCTATAGGCTAATAAAAATGGTGCCTCATAGACTTGGAAGCTATTTCTGACCTACCTCTGCATTGGGCTCTGCATTCTCAGAGATCCTTGCCAGGCAGGAGTGATCAGTGAATCTCGGGGCATGATCGTTCACATCCTTAATTTGTATGGTAGCAGTTCCAGTTCCTGTCATCCCTCCGCCATCTCTGGCCTCCACAACCAGGAGGTAGGACTCAACCTGCTCCCTGTCCAGACCGCCCATGGCCACAGAGATGGTCCCTGTGGTGGGGTTGATAGTGAACATTTCCGAGAAGGTAGGCACTCCTCCCACCTCGATGTTAGTGGCGTCTAAACTACCCATAATCCTGTAGGAGAGCACGGCGTTCTGCCCCACAGCCGAGTCGTCCAGGTCGGTGGCCGTCATCTCCATCACAGACGTCCCCACTACCGAGTTCTCGGCCACATCTCCGTGGCAGCTGGGAGCACAGGTGAAGATGGGAGCATTGTCATTGATGTCCCACACATTGATGATGATGTCGGTGAAGCCCGTCAGACCTTCGCCCCCTCATCCGTGGCCAAGACGACGAAGCGCCACACAGCGCGCTCCTCGCGGTCCAGGGTCCGCTGGGCGTAGATCTTGCCTGTGACTTCATCAATTATGAACTCACTTTCTGCACCCTGGCCGTGAAGGGAGTACCGCAGGGCCTCCTGGTCAGCATCCTTATCGGGGTCTGACGCCGTTACCTACAACATCAAAAGGCACAGCGAGACAGAGAGGGTAATGAGAGGGTAATCATGTTTTTTATATACACTATTTAATTATTAAAACGCTGCTGACTTGATATCTTGCCTGGAAGCACTTCACAACTGCTCTGTGCAGGTATGAACTCTCTGATAGGTAAACCTGGCAGAGATCCATCCTCCTCAACCCAGACCCCCACCTCTCCTGCCTCTCTTCTGCTGTCTGCTCCTTCTCAATCATTCTCAACACATCGGGAGCAATTACACCCTGAGCAGGCCAAAGATGTTTAGTACGGTAATTGCCGAGTGATGTAGAGCCAACATTAACTTGTGTTCTTTTAAAAGAGTAAGCCATATGCTCTTAAGAGAGGGAGGAGAGCACCGGGCTAACTATGAAAAACAGTGCATCTTTCTCATGTAATATATAGATGGTAAACTAGAAAGGCGCACTCAGTAGAGTGCAGATATCGACCTGGTGCGTCTGCAACAACCATTTCTGTATTGTGTGATTGTATAAATACAACCCACAATTGGCTAACAACCTGTCTAGACACCGATGGGCTGTAACAAGTTGTAAAAGACTCTTAATTCAAACTAAAAAACAAGCAGCGATGTATGCAGGCCACTGGCTCAATGTCATCGTATAATACACTTCATGCAATCTATGCAAATAATTAAACTCAGAAGCTGTCTGATGCGTAGCAGCGGCTGAGTTGCTGTGATGAACCCATAGTTTGGTTAGCTGTTAGCTAAGCACATTGTCCAAAACACTAAAAGTGAACAAATTGTTCCCTTTCCACTGTTTCTCTGGGCACAGAGTAGCAGCTGGGGTAGGGTGATGCACTCAGCTGTGTTATAACTAGCGGCCCCTGCCGGCTGGGGAGTGGTTAAAATTTGTGAGTGATGAGTCCAATAAAAGGTGTTTTGAGAAAGCGAGTCATCACAACCTTGAGAGGTCTTTGACCATGCGGCCATAACCGGCCACCCAAAAGATTATGCAGTTTGCTGCAGCAGAATGCATTTTTAGCCGTGTACAGAAACAGAGGTGCACACTGACTCACGCACACATCAAACATTCGACTGATCGCATTGTCCTCCGACCCTGGATAATGATAATCGTGTCCAAAGTGAGTTAATAATCTAGGACTAACAGAACTTAGATGTTTTTAAGTGTGACCATTAACACAAGATAAAAAGTTCTAATCCAAAAAAAGAGTGATTTACGTAAGAAAGGCTGATGCTCTAACAAACATTCAAGCCCAGAAGCCCCGGTCCTTTTTGTTATCGTTGCTATGCCTGTCAAACTTTCCATTTCCACAACATGAAGACTTTCACCAATCCAAATTTCTTGGACTTTTTTAAACAATGAGGCCTTGATTTCAGACAGAAAAAGACAAAAGCAGCTTCTGATTACTAGCTTGCGACTGGCAACACATGCATGATATTGTTCTGAAAGGCTAAGTCTAAAGCTTGTAATGTAGTGTATTATTAGTTTGGCCAAGTTTTACAAGAATAAGGAAATCTGATAATCTTTTCTTCCATTCTAGCGTAAAAATGGCTGCTCTAGCTTACATTCTATTGCATACTGACATACGAGACAGGTTAAAGTAATGCTTAAGTGACTGGTCACTTGCATGTGATAACACAGCCATTGTGCTAAGTAAACAGGTGATTGCAAAAGCTCTCACAGGCCCTATCACACAGCTGAATAAGGATTGGACTGTACCTGTAACACAAACACCGGAGAGCCATCCAGCTCCTCCGTTACACTGCCGTAGTACTCGTTAACGGTGAACACCGGAGCCTCGTCATTCTTGTTAACCACGTTCACATTCACTGTTGTGTAGTCCTCCCACTTCCCATCTGAAGCCAGGACATGAAGCTTGTACCTGGTGAAACAAGTTTTCACTTTGTCAGGGGCTTTCACAAAAAAAACACTTAAAATGCTGAGGTGATCAAAAGTGGAGTTTCAGGCAATTGCATATATATTGCCAGACAAATAAATAAACAAGCAAAACAAGAGGGAGAATACAACAATATATTTGAGTTAAAATCATTCGACAAGCATTTTCTTCAAGAAGTAAACATTGGTGTCTCAAAGGATTCAGCCCTGGAGTGTGTACCTACCTTTTGTTCTGTTCGTAGTCCAAAGGCTGGGCGATAAAGATAGTGCCCACCTCGGGTTCCACATCAAACACCCCTCCCGTGTTCCCGGATGTGATCTGGTAGCGCAGCTTGGCGTTTCCACCTGCAGAGCCGGAGAAGATGAAGGTTGCTTGATGTTTGATGTCGCATAATTTGGTTAGTAAATCTTGTTCGGTGGGGAAAAAATATGTTGTACATGTACCATGAAAGGGCTTTGGTGGACTGGAAGTGCCCAACTAGTCCTTTACTGTCTGTTTCTGCCAATCCACAAATCTGTCTCCCTTAACTTAGAAAGATAGCATCAGCCCGCTTTAGACAGAGTAATGGAATTAGATATTAAGTGTTTGGTGGGATCTGATTATGAGTCTTTAAATAAAATGCAGCATCAGCCCTCACAATGGTGAACCTGTTGCATAAGAAGTATGAAAGTAAAAGTATGAAAAAAATCTAAGAAGAAGTCAAATTTAAGAACCTTGCACAGAAAAACTAAAGTGTCCAACAACTTGTATTGCAATGAATGTCTATCCCACAGGCTTTGTAGAAACAATCTCAATGAATAGTTTTCTTAGTTACACAATTAAAACATGCAAACTCCACACAGTGGGGCAGTCCAGCCCGGGAATCAAACCTAACCCAGAGCTAGCCATCACACCACCGTGCAGCCCTTCTTTTGGTGTAACATGCAGAGCAAAAATAAAGGAATGCATTAACCTTTGAATCAGTTATTCTTCAGAAAAAAATAATGCATAATTAGAAAAAACATAATTTTAATTCACAATTTAAGAAAACGTCGAAAAAATGAATTATTTACTTTTCTTTCAAAGCAAATATTAGTAAAATACCTGATCCACGTGTCATATCTTCTGCTGATAAGGTTGTGTATGGAGGTTCTGAAAATTAATTACCATTCAAATGTAACTAATTTCTGCGTCTTAAACCATCAAAAAGCTGATAAGAATGGCATTTAAATTGTGTTTGGAGGATGTATGATTGATTCAAACCCAGAGAGACTCGAGGAGGGTACTGAATTAAGAGTTCACATCTTTTCTAGGTGGAAAAGAAAATAATAGAGAAAGATTAAACAATAATTATACATTGAACATAATACATTACCAGTCTCTGCCTAATGTAAAAATGAATACAGCACATATTCAATGGTGCTTTTACTTTTTGACACTTGGAAGGTTAAAATCATATGATTGTTAATATCAATATTGTAATATTGGTATGTATCAACTTCCTATGTCAGAAGTAGCTAGAACCTTGGTAGAACATGGGCTATTTGATGGCTATAAGAAGTACAACTCTATTAATTGTGGATGGGCTTAAATAGCAGAAAATCCCCAAAGGCATTCACAGTGGGCACCTGCGAGGTCCTGTGAACTGAAGCATGCAAACATTGCATTTATTGCCATTTTTGCAGCTTTGTGCACAAGTGTGCACGTAGTTTCATCAACGTATACTTGTCTAGTAAACAACACCGAGCTATGTTCTTCAGTGTGGGAGAGGCTCTTAAGCATGACACATGGTATGTGCATTAAGAATCTCATCAGATTATCTCCCAAATGTCAGTCAAATTACAAGAATTCTTAAACGCAACAGTAAGTAGCCTTTATTTTAATTTAATACTAAATAAACCATTGTTCCAAGCAATTTAAATTCATATTAAGTTGAAGTTCCCGCTCCCCTCATCTGGAAAGTTCTCTCCCCACCTCGCTTAATAATGTTTGTGTTTTTTTTTAAGCTGTGCAAAGCAAGTTTAATATTCCACCGTATCATGCTGATCAACAACATGTTCCCCCTAAATGCAATTATGCAATTACTAGTAAAGCAAAGGTCTGCATCTCAATCACCAGAGCATCTACCACCCCTGATAGTAATATGAAAGGGAAAAAGGAGAAACCTCTGAAGACGAGATGAGATATGCAGCTTATTAGCAAGATGAAAGTCAAGGAAGGAGGAGAGGAGAATGCACTAATCCAGATCGTTTTGTACCGTCTGTCTGTTGGCATTTTAAATGAGACATTGGGGGATATGTGTAATCACATCCCCGTTTTTTTTCCCCCCAAGTTTTCTCAATTTCTTAAGTATTCAGAAAACTGCTAAGACCCAACGGACAAAAGACACAGCACAAGGGGTAATACAACTGTTAAAGTAAACAAACAAATGGAGAGGAAATTCATGTTTATTCCCAGTTGTACCAATTTCTAAACTCCTTTCATCTCTCGTGGCGCTGTGCTTTACTGAAACTGAAACAAAGACGAGAGCAGGGAGGGAAAGACGTGCTCACACACACACACACACACACACACACACACACACACACACACACACACACACACACACACACACACACACACACACACACACACACACACACACACACACACACTGCTACATTACCAAAAGTGGATTATCAGGCTACACCAACCAAGTGTGGACCTCTGTTTCTGGTCATTATGATAAAAAGACAATTAAATAGAGAATTTACTTTTAAGGAATATTACTGCAAATGTGCTTCTTAATAGTTTTCAAAGAAATTGCCCAGAGGGGACTTGCATCCTTGAGTGATGTCTACCTATCAAAGAGGGGACTTCAGTGGAGTCTGTACCCATTCTTTCACGTAATGAATGTTTGTTTACCACAAAACTTTCAATGTTTCTTTAAAAAATGGATACATTAATGTTAAGTTATAAATATTTAATAGGTTAAATACTTTCTCTGTGATATAAATATTACGAAAATAACCATGTCAAATTGAATTGAGAATAAATAATGTTTTACCTGCAAAGCAATGACTTGAATGCATGCACTAATTAAGTATTAGCAACAACATATACTTTATATTATTTAATACCATGTAACAACCGACATCAACAGTGCGTTGATTTGAATTTTGTCTTCGGGCTGACTGATGCTACTCTGCTGACATGGAATAAATGTTTTGTCGTGTAATGACATTTGCATGTGCAGTTAAGCAGAGCGTAGAGAATAGCTTTCTTACAGCCCACATAGACAATGCAACGCTTACATTTACTCATTTACAATCTTGTGCTAGGCAGCTACGATAACACAAACATGCAATCAATTTCAAACTGGCCTTTAGAGCAGTGCATCCCAAAGGACGTGGCCAGAGGTGTTTACTGCACATCTTCACACTTCATCACATAAATGATGAATGCTGAGTAGTGCATATATATTGGTTTTATTTTCAAAGCAAGGATTAATTGAGTAAATCTATCAACAGCTGTTCAATGGAACAGGCTGTCACATGACAATCTAGACTCACATAAGTTTCATGTGTCATACATGACACATGAAACTTATGTGAGTCTAGATTGACGGCTGCTTTCCTCTGTGAGGACGGATGCCACCTTTCAAGCATACAGAAGCTGAGAATTTAACAATGAAAAGAGTATTCTTTATTCAAGTGTCTAAAAAAATATATGATAATCTATGGAGATGAGTTACCGAATAACCAATATCCCTGGATTCACTAGTGTCAATACGAGCTGGGGCTTCAGGTTTAACATTTAAAAATATCTAAACCTTCGACATATTTAAACCCTGCTTCTATGTTATACATGGACTGGTAAAAGGCAATTAATTCATATATCCTATATGCTAGCTACATCAGCTGTGCGATATGTAAACATTGTCCTCATTACTCCAGCATGAAAATTCTCCTCCAATCTTATCTCATCCTCCACCAACTTAACTCTCTGTATGCACAACACAAATAGAAAAAATGAAACATACACACACGTTGGTGATTCCTGCATCTCGCTCAGTCGGTGGTTCTAACCCTTTCCTGGCCTCCAGCAGGTTTCTCGCACTCACACAAGTAAGAAAAGCAAATAGGTGTCTATCATGTGGTGTGTGTAGCTGTTGAAGGTTATTCATCACAGGTGCACAGCAGGCATCGGCACTTTACTATGAAAAACTAGATAATATGACAGTTACCTCTCTCTCCTCTCCTCATCTTAACGCACACTATGCATCCTTCTCTCTCCTCTTTTTTGCTTCTGTATGTCCATGATCCCCTTCACAATGGACACATTACAAGCTGTGGCTCTGTGTGTGTTTGTGTGTCTGTGTCTGTGTGTGTGTGTGTGTGTGTGTGTGTGTGTGTGTGTGTGTGTGTGTGTGTGTGTGTGTGTGTGTGTGTGTGTGTGTGTGTCTGTGTGTGTGGCACAGACACCAAGGCCAGAGACACAGAGAAGCATTTGTAAAAAAAAAGTCCCATGAGCTGGTCTCAACAATTAGTATCACTACTTAGTTAGGTCAACCAGGGGTTGAGTGAGGTGAGTTGAAATTTAAAGATTATTTCTACGAGGGTCATTTCGACAAATTCTTGGCAGAAAATGGACGATAATGAGACCTTTATGAGTCCCAATATTGACGGTCTGTGGCTTTCAAACACGATTCTCAAGGGCTTCTTGGCAGACAGAGTTCGATTGGAGCTTTTGCTAAGCAAAACCACTAGCAGCAGTAAATACGTGGACACCATTCCCAGACTCCTACTGGGTGAAATTCAAGTTGGTTTGAATGATGACGACAGCTCAAAAGTGTAGGTACCATTTTCAATCCAACACTAGCTTTCTATTCCTCTCTCTTGTTTTACCCAAGGGAGTTGCTTCACAGTTGACAGAAGTAGAGTTTTCACAGGTGAACCATAACAGGCACATAATGGGCCCCACATTTCTACCATTTGATCCAACTTAAAAAGGTACAAAGTAGTGTCTAATAGTGAGCGGTCAGTAGCCTGAACTTAAGGCGCAGTTATTAAAGTCAGTTGAAACAGCTTCAATCCTAGCTTGGACCCTAGAATAATGTGTAGAAGCAGTTTATTATGAGTCCAAGCAAATTATAGTTATAACTTTTTATTTCACACTTCACACTTCTATTTTCCTTTAGTTGGAATGCCAGATGCAAATTAAATCAGATGCACTTGAATACATGTTTTTCATAACCTTTTAAGAGTAATATTTTTTTTTTCTACAGAATCGTATGCTGCTGAATCATCACTTGAACTGCGGCCTACTTCACATTAGAATCTTGGATGTGCTTTGCTATTTAATTTGTTTTGTATGGAAGCCCTGAGAATGTGAGAATAAAAAAAAATTGGAGATCATTAACAGTTTTCTCTACTGTGTTAATGACTTAAGAACAAGTGAGAAAAATGTTCTTTAAAAAAGTAAGTTTGAACAAAGTTCCTTTAAAAGTTCAAATAAAAATCTTCTGTGAAATAGGTGGAGTAATGCGTTATAAACAAAAGATACATATATTGCATGTCAGCAAATGATGTACCATAATTGTAATATTTGGATATAAATGTATTTTAATCTAATATGCCATTGGGGAAAACATGAATGCTTTTAAGTTCTATTCAGAGCTTTGGCTAGTTGTGCACTCCAACCTCTAGTGGCTGAAATTAGTATTACAGCAACCAAACGACCAAAAAGGTTTCACTTGCCAAAACTTTTTTTTGCCACCACCGGTTTTAGAAATAAAAAAGAAATAAATTTAGGTTCTCAGATCGATAATTTCCACGCAACCTTTTTTTACCTGTTCTAAAACAAGATCTGAGGAATTCAGGGCAAATCTAAGATTGCCTCTACAAAGCTCTCACCATGGCGATGGCTGAGGCGGAAGGTAGCAGCCAGCGGTGCTAACAACATGTACGGAGTTAACGATGGCAACAGTGCTGATGGAGCTTACGGAAGGTCGGTGCTACACATCTTTGACGGAGACGTGAGCCGGGACTGCATTATCACCGTGTGAGCACAGTGCAGAGTTGCAGTGATTATTTAGCCAGTGGGACACGCTTACAGGGACTCACATGCACTAACATGCACTCATATGCGTGCAGTCGGACCGATGGCGCGCACCAAGCACATGGAATCTCTGACTGCAACACAGAGGGTATAGTTGTTATAACTCCACTATATCTTTACACAGCAAATACTTGTTTGCTGCTATATTAATGCTCTGAGTGTCGTACAGAGAACCTTGAGGTCATAAACACAGAAGAGAAAAAATATTTGGATTAGACTTAAACCAATGGATCAGCAGAATGTGTTTGTCCCTCACTTCCCTCTCAGGGCTTCCGTAGTTAAGTGAGCAAGGGAATATCTGGCTCCAACAATGACTAACAGAATCAATCGTAACCAGACACAGGAAGATTGACAACAACTAACAAACCCTGCAATGCACCAACAAAGGAGGAGGAGAAGAAGACTGCTCGCTAGTACACATGGATGTAAACAATGCTGGATTTAAATTGTTAAAGAAAATGGCTTTATAAATGTTTTCAGAGGAGGTAAAAGCATTTAACATGTTTGTTAGACCTCAGGGATACACTCAGTGCGTTTTGGTGAGTAACACTGATTATAAATCGAAACCCTGATTGTTTACAAGAAAACTCCACAGGGTGCCTTTCAGGCTGCTGTATTTTCCGTCTCACCACTCAAGAAAACCCTTAGCCTTTTCCAGCTAAAAGGCCCTGATTAAACCCACTCTACACTACCTGTCTAGCCCCCAAAAAGCAGACAAAATTAGCAAGTACCTGGTGAAAAAAGTCTAAAATATTAGGAGTAGTGGGAGCTAAAGGAGAGAGAATATTGGACTCACATTCATCATGTGGATAGAATCATGACTCTAAATAAATGCTAATGTTGCCGTTGGCTGGATTGTAAGTGGGCAAATGTTTGCCAACAAGCAACGATTGGATTGATCCGGTTAAGTCTGCTTTAATGTATAACAAGAGGCATCAGCCCAACTTTACTAAGTCTTCTCGGCTTTGATGACAAAGAAACATTTCATCAGTGCTGGATTCACTCATGTCCATGATGAATCCATGATGCTTAACCATCCAGCGGGCGCTCTGTGTTTAAAATATATTGTGTTTTGGATGTCTGGAGAAACGTGGAGATTGCGACCGCAGATGAACTCTCCAAACATCTTGCTGAGTGTTTCGGGGGGGGTCTCCATTGGTTGTTGCAGTCTCTAGTCTGCAAATATGTCTGGGGCATTCCTTTTTCTTCTTTCAATCAATAAATAAATATTCATTGAAAGAAGAGTAGGAATGCCACTGAAGACTTTTCTTAATTAAATAGATCTGTTTGCTTTTCTCCTGACTGGCAGCTTTAAGAGTTTGATCCAATCACCTGGCAATTTCATATCTCTGTCATCTCCTCCTCCTCCGGTGGTGGCCATGGTGTATCGAACAGAAAGGATATCTTGACTGCTCTACCTGGGACTGACTCCAATGACCATCTGTGGGTTTCGAGGACTCATTACATTGAAAGCCACTGCCTGTTGTTCCTAGCTCTACTCAGGGAAACTGAACGCACTGTTATAGGAATAGCAAACGCACCCTTACAGTTAGAGAGGTTTACTCCCGAGATTATAGTTCATGATGCTGTAGTTTTCCATAAAGTGCAGCCAAGTGGAAGCGTTTGCCACAATAAAAGTGGAGTGAATGATAACGCTGAAGCAGTTGACTAAACTGAGTACACTACCTCCTCTAACTTGGTCTAAACAGAAAATGAAAAACACCAGCCATGTCAGAAGATTCCAAGGACATCTTAACAGTAAGAAACGTCCAACCAAAGAAGTGGAAAGAAAAAAAAAGGACATGTTGAAAGTCAACATTTCAGCGCTTGAGATATTCTTTCTTTGCCTTGCAGCTAAAGGTTGTATTGAATAGGTTCTTCTTAAGTGGCTCACTTATTCCTCCGGTTTTTCATGACTTCATGACATGTTTTGTATTATCAACCTTTTTTTTCCCCACAGAGTAAAAGGGGGTCAAACAAAAGCAGCAAAGTGAAAAGATTTTACTTGAATGAGGGAAAAGAGAAACACCAGCCTCACCATCACTCCTTCACTTTCCATGTTAATCTACATCGTCCCATTCATAGAAACACACACATAAATATAGATATGTCTTTATCCATGCCACCCACCTTCATCTCCATCGTTGGCACTGACAGTGAGAATGGCGAAGCCCACGTCAGCGTCCTCATCAACATCTACTTTATAGGTCGTCTGTGCAAACACTGGCTTGTTGTCGTTCACATCGCTGATGAAAACGCGAACATATGCTGTGTCTGAAAATAAAAGAAATGAGAGAGAAAGAGGGAGAAAGTCAATCATAAACATGAGGTTGTTCTTATTCTGTCAACGTGAACATGAACATCTGTCTCTCTCCCATTGGATTGCAACAATTTAGCCACTTCTCACCAGCATGCACGCTAACACACACACACACACACACACAACACACACACACACACACACACACACACACACACACACACACACACACACACACACACACACACACACACACACACACACACACACACACACACACACACACACACACACACACAGGCACAGATGACATTTATTCATGCACACAGACAGGAACTAAAATAACATCCAATTTCTGTCTTCCATCCACTGAGGTCTGACACTCTTAAGTTACATCTGTCATATACCTTCGCTATTTCTGACTATTTTACCATTAAATCCGACTGTGGGCTTAAGCGCTCTATAGAGCACCTTGTGGGCATCGGTGTGCGGCTCGGTAGTTGAGCAACCCAACGTACTAAGCTTCCCTTGATATCGGTATCAAAGCGAGCATAATCGGCAATACACGCTTCAAGATGAGATCAATTATTGAAGCCAGGGAGGAAGAGATGCTATGAAGTTAAGGGCAGAGATAGCAAGCTAACGCAGCCCTTGGAGCTGCAACAATAGCAGTCGCAAATGCCAGGGCTTTGCATATGTTCAGAATCTGTCAGAGAGAGACAGAGAAGGATAGTGAGAGGTGAGGAGGGATGGAGGAAGAACTTGTAAAGTGGATAAGTAGATGTAGTGTAGCTCATGCATGTTTTCACACTTCCAGACATGTGCAGAAATCACCCCCCCCCCCGTTAGCTGCCTGTGAAAGTGGTGTTTATTTTCGTAACAACATTTTGCTCCCTCTGGATTGCAACTTGGTGCTTAGCATGTGCATGTGTCTGTATGTGTTGATGTGCAAAGTTAAATACAGCAAATAGCATCATGCCTTTCTCTCGCATATATGTCTATATTTATCTTTATTTTAATGTTGTTTTTATACTCAGATTACAGTTAAACGTTGGAGCTTTTGATGTAGCCAATATTCTGTGCATGGAAAAAACAAGTGGCACAATGTTCAGGATACATTTACTACTAATACGGTCTTTTGTGCCTCCACTCTAATTAAAAGGTTGTGAGTACCAATGTAGAGGAAGGAAGACCCTATATGATAACTGGCAATTGTTTCCCTTTATCATGTGTTCTGTTCAAAAACTCAAGATTTTTTTTTTTTTTTTTTGAGAGTGTATTTCAAATACGAAGCCTATCAAGCCGTACAGGTGAAGTATCCTCACGTTAACAAGGAGATATAAAATGCAGGGGATCACTCAATCACTACTTTCTCTTGGTAATAAAAGTGATGAGAGCTGGCGGCCATGTTTTATGCAGCAGCTGTGGGTGCAAAAGTTAACTGGACGCAGTCCCTTAAACCTGTAATAGTAATTATTAATAATTATTATTAATAAGTTGCTTTAGAGTTCGAACTTTATTGTGCAATATACAGAAGCATACAGGCTTTTTATTTAGTTGTCAAATACATAATTATATTTCAGAGTAGGCTTCAATCGATCCAAATAAAAAAAATATGTATGCATGCAATAGGCAACTAATGCAGTAGAGTGCATATCTCACAAAACCGACACACAGCCAACGTTCCATCTAGCGCAGACCATGGACCCTGACATTTCCAAGGGGTAGAACTGTATTTACGGACAGTGCATTGACCACACAGAATAAGGCCCCTGACACAGCCAATGATGAGTTTAAGTGTGTGCGGACCAAAGTTGGATGGTCTCTTCCCTCCTTTTGGAGGTTTGAGAGATGCACTCACAAAGCCATCCGGCAAGGCCTTCCTTTGATAGGGATTTACTGGCTTAACCATACCCGAAAAAGCAGTTAACTTTGCATGGGGTGGAGGAAAAGAGCATCCGGATGTATAACCTTGACTTGAAAGAACGCCATAAGTTCTTGGGATCCAAAGAGGGATATGGACTGAGCGTAGCTCGGTTATGATCAAGACAAGGTCACATGGTTAAAAAATGCATTTATTGCCATTGTACAACAGGGCTGCACAACATCATACATAGTCCCGTTTTGCTACAGAAGAAGAACACACAAAAAAACATTGTTTAAAACGTGGAGGGAGGACGATTTCCCATGAAAGAAAGAAAAAATGAAAGAAGCTGCTCTGAAATCTGGTGGTACGGCAACTGATACTTCTTTATCTCTTGCCAGATGGCAGCAGGGTGAACTGGCTGTGGCTGAGTCGGGAATTGTATTTCAATATCCTTTGAGCTTTCTTCACCTGGATGGAGATGCGTGATGACCATGTCAGGTTGTTTGTTATGCTGATTCTTAGGTACTTAAGTTGTTCGAATGTTCCACCTCCGCTGCATTCATGTAGACAGGGGTACATGTCTTTGCCCCCTTTTTTCTAAATCAACAATCAGCTCCTTGGTTTTACTGGCGTTGAGCAGCAGGTTGTTCTCTGAGCAAAACTCTCCAAGATTGTCAATGTGATCTCTATATGACTTCTCATTGTTGTATGTAATGCGACCGATGATGGTGGTATCATCTGCAAACGTCATAAAAGAGTGCTCTTCATGTTTAGGGTAGCAGTCGTGGGTGTACAGCGTGAACAGGAGGGGGCTGAGCACACAGCCCTGGGGGACTCCGGTGTTCAACACTGGAGTGGAGGAGGTGTGGCTGTCATTACAAACTCCCTATGGTCTGCTTGTACAGAAGTCTAATAACCAGTTGCGTGAGAGGAGTGAGGTATTCGAGCCCAGAGTGCTAAGTTTCAAGGGGGAGACTGTGTTGAATGCTGAGCTGAAATCAACAAACAACATTTATTTTTCAAGATGTGTAAGGGTTGAGTGGAGAGCAATGGAGGCGGCAACCTCTGTGGATATATTGGCTCTGTATGTAAACAGGTAAGGGGCCAAGATGGCTGGGCTCGCTGTTTTTAATGTGCTGGAGAATCAGTTTCTTAAGCACTTTATCGGAATGGGGTAAAGTGCCACAGGGGGGTAGTCATTTGGTTCGGACACTGCAGACGTTTTAGGTACAGGGTTTATGGTGCCTGTCTTGAAGCAGGTGGTAACACTTGACTGTGACAGTGATGTGTTGAAAACATATTAGTGATGACATCAGTTAGCTGGTAGGCATATATTCTTAGTACACAATCAGGGTTATTCTCACTTCACTGTGGATACTGACAGTGGCTGGACCTCTGGAGGAGGGTAGGACTTGACAGCTGACTCTTTGTTGAGGAGATCAAAGCGAGCATAAAAGGGGTTCAGCTTATCTGGCAATGTGACCTCACACATGATGGGGGCACTCCTGCTTTTCAAGCCTGTGACATTCTGGATTGTCTGCCACATATCTTTAGTGTTGTTGGTGTTTTGGCTCTCACCAGCCACTCTTGACGCCTCCATTATGCCTCCTTGATGCCAGCTTGCAGTCTTGCTCTTGCGAAGCTGTATGCTTCCTTGTCACCTGTCTGAAAGGCAGCTTTTGTGTCTCCAGATAGCGCCTTCACCTCTCCATTCAACCAGGCTTTCTGGTCTGGGAGCGATTTTATGGTCTGTATCAGCGCATAATCAACACATTTGCTGATATAATATGAAACAATGGTGTATATTCCTCCAGATTGATGTAGTTCTCCTGGGTGGCGGCATCCCTGAACATGCGCCGGTCTTTACATTCAAAAGAGTCCTGTAGAGCTGTCTACGCTTGCCGTATTGCAGCAGAAGTAGGACAATATGATCTGATTGTCCAATGTTGGGCAGTGGAAGGGCTTTTCAGCTGCCAGGAATATTTGTATAAATTTGGTCCAGTGTATTGTTTCCTCTTGTGGTAATGTGGACATGCTGTTGGAAATAATGTGAAACAGATCTCATGTTTGTTTTATTAAAACCCCAGCTATGTGTTTGCTGATAACCTCACTACAAAACTTCAGTGCATATTTCAGGAGGAATGTAAAGAGAAGCAACAAAAACACTGCTGAACCCCCTGGTCAGATAACATCTTGTAGACATCTTAGCATTAAAAATTCGACATCATGGAAACATTGTCTATCTACTTAAACTAAGTTTGAGCACCAAGCATCATTGATGTGAACCCCTTTTCTTACCGGAGTCTTGCTCTTTGATCCAGAATGCATGATGAAATCAGGTTTCTGTAAAGATGTGTGCACAACTGTCTCCCTTGCTGAGTTAGCGTCCTATTTCATTCATTTCATTTTCCAGAGAACATCAGCTAGGAGCAGGATGGGGAGTTGAATAACCTTGGGTCCCAGCTGCTTGGATCTCATCCCAGCTCTCTTCCCTCTTTTCCTGGGCCGGTCACAACGCTTTCGATGGCGTTTGGTTTGGCTGGATTGGCTGAGTGGTCTGAACTATGTTCTTTCCCGACTTTGATTAGTTTTTCCAGCATGCAACTGGTGTGCACCCTTGGGTGGTTGCTGCATATGCTTATATCGGTTGCATGAGACAGCCCTTTATCCACCAAAAAATGCAAAAAGGAGAAAATTAAACAAGCTGCACAGGACAGGGGATCCAGCCTCCTTTCCTTGCACCTACATTGGAACCCTGACCACTCGGCCTTGTAACAGGCAATGGTAACTACCCAACCTGTAAAGACAGTCCAGCATTCCTCAACCTGTACCTCTCAGGAGATAGGGCCTACAACCAAGGCTCTTCGCTGTTCTCAACAGGCCAGTGGACCAAACTCCACCCTCCCTGTTGAGTAAACCACCACGATGCGTTCGGTCCTCAACATCGCGTGCTTCCCAGGTATCAAGGGTCTTAAGTGCTGGAAGACCAAGTACACTGTCTGTAGTTAAATGAGGTCACACACCACCCAATCCTGTCCCAAGGCAGGTCCCCCCCCAACCTGTCAGGGACGCATCTGTGAACGCCGTAGTGAAGGCCCCTCAAATACTCCGCCTGCTGGTGTGGCAGGGGGCCACTCTCCCTACGGTTAATGGCGAAGCTCGACTTGGTTCTGTGCAAACAAGTTGGGTTTCAGCTGGGGCAGAGGTATGTCTGATGTGGACTTCTGTAAGAAGCTGGTGTGGTAGACACTGATGCAATAAGGTCGTTATCTGAAGACAAAGCAGGTGTCTCTGCAGGGATGACCAGAGGCAGCAGCTTAGTGTTGCCGGCTGGCACGGGGATCTTGACATTGTCGATCTCAAGCACACACACCATCTTGCAGCGAAGCATCACATCAAAGCGTCCGAGGTGATCCCCCTACTGCTGGGGTTGAATCTTGGCCAGCCCTCAGCAGGCTGATGTCATTCATTTGCCATTTTGACAAGCTGTTTTTATAACTTATGAGAACAGATATTTTGACGACCTGTCTTTTAACAACTCTATCTTACTCATTCCTATGAAGTGTGGGCAACAAGTGGTTGTTGGTCCAGTTGAATAGGAGATGAGGTTTTGCTCTGTGTTGCATTGTTACTTTTCACCTGCCCAGGGACTGCTGATGGAAATTAGTAGCTGTAGCTGTATCTGGTACAAAGCGTAGCTTCTCTGTCTTGAGATGAATTGTATTGTTGTACATGGTCCCAGATATAAACCAATTTAATAAACTAAACTAAACCAAACTAAACTGAGTTAATCCGTCGACAGACAGATACACACACGCAACACACAACTTTAAGCATGATCACCAAAGACGAAGAAGTAGTAACCATGAGGACTGCCACCAGAGGCAAGGCCATAATGTTTGTAGGGGAACGTGTTTCCAACAGTGGAGGGAAATAAATACAATCTTTCATCTTAGTTTGTTTTAGTACTGAGGTTCACCAGTAGCTAAAATTAGATGTGCTAGTACTTGATGCTTCGGGGTATCTGAAAAACTCAAGCTTTGGTCACCAGTATCTTGTAAAGATTTAAAGACTGCGACCATTAAATAGCCAAAAGTATTTATTAATTGGAGATCAGAGCTATTAGAGGAGAATTTCATCAGCTGTAACAAGAGGAAGCTGAATAAGATGGGCCAAACAACACCCTGTGATTAAGGAGTGTAAAGTGTAAATGGACTTGTTCTTGTACAGGGCTTTTCTAGTCCAATTTATTGTTGAGTAATATTCAGTCACACCACACTGAAACGATTTCCCTGTGAAAACCGTAATATCAGAGATTGAAAACAGTGTCATTTGCGTTGAATTAGTCAATTTGCCTGTCACCCATCCATCATCATGCAACCTCATTCAATATTCATAACTGGAATTTTTTTTTTTTTAAATGACTCACACAGCTTCAGTGCAGTCTCTTAGTCTCTGCTCTGCTTAATATTTAACTTCTGTTTACATTGCCAAAAATGCCGTAGTGAGCCAAACCTAGAGACTTAATAATTAATTATTGTTAATAATCTATGATCTTAGTTATTAAAAATATATCCTGGGCTGTCTTGCTGTCTATTCAACACCTCTCTCCATCCACCCATCTGTCTACAACATCTGTTGGTTTCTCTGTGTCTCTCTATTCTACTGTTGGAGCATGTATGCATTTCATCTGGCAGCAAATGAGAGAGAAATGGAGAGATGGAGCGTGAGAGAGAGCGACTGAAAGAGAAGGATGGCCTTTGGTCGTTCAGCAGGGAGAGATGAGCAGATGTGGGGAAAGAGACAGAAAGAGGAAAACAGAGATTATTCTAGCCTTGAATGGAGATTAGGAGCCTTAAAAGAAGTCCACAGAGCAGCTGTTATGGCTCTCCCCTTTTATGCTTGTCCTCTTTTTCAATCAGTTGAACAGCCACCACCATCATTATATAAACTGGATTACAAATCTAATATCAACAGAATCAAAAGTTTTACATGAAAGCTACAGATTCAGTTACCGGTATATTTTATATCTTGTTTCAATTGAAGTGCTACAGCTGATCCTATCTTATAAAAAACTTCACATAAGTAATATAAAAGTCTGGACATTTTTCACCTGGGGGGGCAGTTAATCGCATTCATCCGTAATCTCGCTAAAATAGAATGTTATTTTTAAATCGCAAAAGCTAGGGTTTTTAAAAAAAATTTTTTAAATCCAACACAATCTTACCAACCACAAGGTCAGAACGCTGCCCTGCACTTCATGTGACATATGGGAATGAGATTAGAAGCAAGCTTTGATGCATTCCACTTGTTTGCATGTCACATTGTAGAGTAGCTTCTTCGAGGAAAAGCTCAGTGCGAGTGTGGGCGTAGTGAGAGAGAGAGAGAGAGAGAGAGAGAGAGAGAGAGAGAGAGAGAGAAAGTGGATGCGCTCAAAGCAGACTGGTGTTTGCTATTGGAGCGGAGAGGAAATTGGCAGTAAATGGTGGAAGTAAATGTACAGTGTAAGTTTTTTTTGTGTCCATGAATAAATGCTGCAGGCTAATCAAGAGCCAAGAAGAGTTCCCGTGTCATGATGATTATGTTACATGTGAACCAGGCGTGAATTCACAAGTTATTATATTCTACTTTGATTGGAGGTTTTTAAAATTCAATAGCTGAGTTAAAAATATGTTATTCATATCAATACATGGATCAATTTATCGTAGGTCTGGCCTACATGAAGGACCAGCCTTTTGTGTTGACTATATCTAATGTTGTGTTGGTTATACAAAATAATGATTTCTTGCTTGTGCATAGCGAACACTAGAGAAGAAAAAAAATGTCTTACTGTATCCCAATTGTAGTATTGGTCCAAAAGAAATCGCAAATTGATTTGATGATCCTTGGTTATATATGTTTGGACTAGGGCTCAGTATTTTTTCCTTATATGCAGTTGCATTGGTAGAAACGACATTCAATATGATTGCTTCAACTTCTGAATGAAAATATATTTTCTTAATCGACTGCAGTATTACTGGATACATTATGATGGATGGACAGCCCTTCAAATATGTGGCCTCAATGCTAGGGGGTGCATACATTCAAGCATACAGCAGTGCAATCTCTATTTACAAGCATTTGCAATATATAGTGTTGAACTGAAGAGCTCACGGACTTGTAATATGGCAATGTCTAAGGACATCATGTTCTCTGCAAGATTTGCCGAGGTTGAGAGCAACAAGAGTTCAGCAGCAGGCCACGCAAGCTCACAGAACCGGAGCGACTCACTGCAGAGTTCCAAACTGCCCCCAAAGGAAACATTAGCACAAGCGTGGTTTGTGGGCAATCTCATGGCATTGGGTTTACTTGGCTGAGAAGTGGCTCACAATCCTGAGTGCAGGCATGTGAGACGGCAAGCACTGGGTGGACAGGTGTAAGGCACACCGTGACTGGACTCTTGAGCACTACAAATGTCTAAGATGCAGTGATGGATCATGCTTCACTTATTGGAAAGCTAGGTTTGGCATAATTGTGTCAGGAGAACACTACCTGGCTGAATGCACAGAGCCAACTCTTTGGTGTGGGACAAATACTGATCTGGGGCTGTTTTATGGGAAATCTTCATGTGTCAGCATACAATGATCTAATAGACAATGTTGTTATTACAGCTCTCTAGCCACAGTTTGGGGAAGTATCTTTCCTTTCATGACACTGTGCACATGCCCACAAATGTTTTTTTTGTTTGTAAGGAACATGAAATCAACCCCATGCAATACATTTGGAACGAAGCAAAACGTCGATGTGCAAGCCAAGCTGTATCACCTAACATCAGCTGCCGACCAAACTAATGTTACTGTGGCTGAATGGCAGCAAATCCCTAAAGACAGGTCCAGAATCAGGTGGGGAAACTTTCCTAGAAGCTGTTCCAGCAGCAGTTTATAAAGATGTTCAACACATCACTATAGGTGTGATGTTCAGGTGTCCACCTACTTTGTGGACTACAGAAGAGGCTGACGTTTGTTGTAAGATATTGTCACATAAAGGTCAGGTAACAATCTCTTGGGGAATTGAATTAGTACCTTTGTTTTATAATCATAATACATAGTGTTCCACCTCTATGTACTGCAGCTTCTTTTTTCCCCTGACAGCTATAACACAGTGACAGTTCAATTTGGCTCATTTCATGACAGCTTTTTCAATTGCTGTTATTGAGACATTTCTTGGCAAGATGTAACAGTAATGGAAAAACTGCAAAAAAATAACAGTGAAATCAGAACGCAACCATCAATTCAGTCGCAGGCTGATCTTTTCAACGTCCGTCTCACTTACCAGAGTTGGGCTGTCCATGTTTGCCGGGTCGTGCCGACTCCCAGCCATCCACAGACTGAACCTCCAAAAGGTAGGAGCTCTTGGTCTCACGGTCAAACACAGTCTCCGAGTAGATGAACCCCAGCTCTGGATCAATACGGAAGTACTGGTGGTCTCCACTGCGATCCTCCAGCAGGGAGTAGGAGATCTGAGCGGTGGGGGGTTAAGGCAGAAAAAAATTATACAAAGAGACAGGTGCTACAACACAGTTAAACAGCTAATTTACACAGCAAGGTAGAACATGTTTACGATAATCAAAAACAGAGGGAGACTGCAATGATTGAGTGTATGTATTCAAAGGGAACAGAGTAAACATCTCTTTCAACTGTTCGTGCTGATCAGAAGACACATCAGAGTGTGTGTGTGTGTGTGTGTGTGTGTGTGTGTGTGTGTGTGTGTGTGTGTGTGTGTGTGTGTGTGTGTGTGTGTGTGTGTGTGTGTGTGTGTGTGTGTGTGTGTGTGTGTGTGTGTGAGTGTGCGTGAGGGTTTTTACCTTGCCATTGAGACCCAAGTCGAGATCATTGGCTGAAACCTGGAAAACCAAAGTTCCAGTTTCTGCCCCTTCAGTGACTGACGCCTCGTAGATGGAGGAAGTGAAAAATGGGACGTTGTCATTTACATCTAGAGAAGGAAGGAAACAGGAAGAGAGAGTGTGTTTAGGGTTTTATTTTTTTGCATTGTATGTGTGGTGGTACATTGTATGTAGAAACGTCTCAGATGATTGATATGCTGTTTGCAAAGCCCAAATTGGCAGCAGCGCCGGCTGGAAGCATCCATCTAGCCATCTCCAAACCTGCTTATTAACAACAAGTGGCTGTTATTAGCATACATATAACAACAAGTGGCTGTTATTAGCATACATATAACAACAAGTGGCTGTTATTAGCATACATATAAACGAGAAGATGTTATTCTTTAAAAAACATTAATACGCCAAGACGTAACTCTTATTTTACAAATAGAAAGACAGAGTGATAAAGCTCCCAATATTTGTTTGAGCACAATCTTGGATAGTCAAAGGATATGTATTATGTCTAGTGCCCTGCAGCCTTTTCAATCTGTTTAGCCCCATTTGACATCTCATGCATAGAATTTAAGGCTTATTGCAGTTCAATTAGCATATCTCAATTATTGCATAACACTTATTTGCAACTTATCCCAAATGACTTCACCCCTTAGTTCATATGTCTAAATTTCTTTCCAAAAGCCTGTGGCATTTAGACCAGAATGCATGGTTTCTGGGTAATGCCAAATGCAGTTTAGTGGCATATTTATCTGTCTGCACTTCATTGACCTCTATTGCATTTTGGAATTCAATTATAGATCCTGTTAATTACATTTAACATACCTGATATATTTCTCATTGTTTAACTCTGTATTATGTAACTACACTCTTCAGGAGTGCTGACAGAAGCTTTTAGAAGTGCTGGCTCAAAACAAAATGGGGGTTTGTGGTTCTACAGCTTCAGCTCCAATACAAAGGAATAGCATTCACCTTAGAAGACGAAGCAGTGTGGAACACATTTTGAAAAGGTTATTTGTAGTTGGAATTTATTACTAAATTGAGTATTTTCTTCTATTGAACGTTAATTTTGTATTATTGTCATTTTGAATTGCTACCATTTGTAACCTTTAGTTTCTACTACTACTACTACTACTACTACTACTACTACTACTACTACTACTACTACTACCTCAAACTTCTACTGCTCCCTTTTGACAGAATGCAATGAAACTTCATTCGAAAGGAACTGCATTGGCAAATCAAATATGTGTGAAGCCTCATTTCTCCTGTTTACCTTGTAATCATAGTAACAAAAGAAAAAATACAATATATTTGGGATATCTGTCCAGGTAGGGAAATCCGTGCCTCAGAATAGGGCTGGGCAAATTTTCAATATGATAATTTTTGGTCTTTCAATGGATTCATGTCATGATCAGTCCTCCTTATGATGTTGCATTGAAGCATCCTGGACTTGGGTAGATTTTGGACCGACATGAAGAAGAAAGCTTGCAGCGTTTGAAATAAAAGGAGTGAAAATACATCCCATTCAGGAACCATTAAGGTCTCTCAGGGGACATGATATGAGTTCATCCTAGTTTTCAACATTTAACTTTTTTTTTCATGAGATATATCAATCCTGAAAACAGGAACATTGCAAGGGATCAGCATGAGCATCATGGTGGCTCCCTCTTCAGCTTATTAATTGAACCCACAAATTTACTGTAGCCCTGACAACTGACATATCAATGTATTTACGTTATATGTTTTTTTTCTCTCTAACAAGAAAATAGCAAAAAAATCAAGTTTGGTAACTCGATGAAGTAGCACGGGATCATGGGAGTTGTCATTGCTGTTACTGCAGTCAGCATCTCCCGGTTAGGATTCCTTAAGTGTATTGCTCAGGAGGTTTTTACCAGTAGATGTATTTTGTTTCACTGACACTGTTTGGCGGACAACGGACTTCCTAGAGTGGCTGCCACTAAAGTTTGGTCCGCTTGTTTCTCTGATAACTTCAGATCTAGGCGTTCAGGAGGTTTTTTTCTGGGATTCGCCAAACTATCCACAGAGGTCTCCTCCTCTCCGAAACAAATGGCCCCCGTGATTAAAAAAACATTAAAACACTGAATAAAGCAGTTTGGCGTTGTTTTCTGTTGTTGTGCGACAGACACACATTCGCTCAGCTTGTTCCTCGATGAAGTTCCAATATTTCCCCAACGTCACGGTACTGGGCACCAAAAAGTCAAATCGACAAGTGGCCAACTGAAACGCACTGTTACCTTGATTAAAATGACCTATTTCTCCGGGTTTGAAAGTTGGAAACAGTTAATGAAAGTACACATCTCGACAAAGAAATGTAAACATGTGCCCAGTCGTTTTCTGACAAAAGTTACATAATATACCTCCAGATTATCCTGATTATTGCTGTTATTCTTCCTGGCCCTTTTGGTTTCAAGAGGGTCAAAGCATGCCAATTCAGGCCATATAATAATGGACACAAAATGTCCCTTAGCCTAGTTAGCAGTTACCTTTAGCCATGACAAGAGAGAAGACAGAGAGTTATATTATTCAGAGAGATGAAGCAGATAGTACCATGAACCAGTGAGATGGGCCATGAGCGCCAAAGTTTGCCTGAAAAGTAGAAGCCACATTTTCACATAGTTAATTTAGGATCAAATGCTTTACAGAAACGACTTGAATAGAGCAACACATTACATCTAATGCTGCTTCATGTGCCATTTCTCCTTCCCTTTCTTCTGAGCAAATGTCTTAATCCATAAATTAAAAATGGGGCCTTAAATCCATTAAAGACCTCCCTCTCTTCCTCAGCCTCTGGAGGAGTCAAAGAGCTTTATTATTAAGACAGATAAGCAAGAGGAGGAACACAGAGACGAGCAAGAGAAGGGAGAGGGTCTGCGTGAATTAATTATTTCTCACTGGATTAAGACCAACTTGATGGAATGGGGTGTGTGTGCATGTGAGTGTGTACGTTACAAGGGGATTAGATGCAGGGGAGCCTTGGGCATGTGGGGTAGGCCGTGTTATTTTGAGGAGCAAGGTCAGAGAATAGCAAACACCACCGTGTTTAGCAGTGCTGATGGTGAGTTAAGCCTAGCTACAATGAGCACAGAGTTCAACGAAACAGTTACACACCGGGGGCGTGGCGGATAAAAAAAGGCATGGAAATACTCCGCTGCAAATAGTATGCATCAAAACTATGCATACCAGCAGCAATGCAAATTTGGGACATTTTTTTTCCAATGAGAGGTTGGAATTGGTTTCGAACAGGCTACCGGGGATTCCATTAACCCAGAGCAGGATCTGGCACTCTGTCTGAATCAAACTGTATATTGTATAGACTCAGCTGCTGTAGACTATTTTATTGAGTTTCCTTTTTCCTGAACACATTTTTCATGTGTTGAAAATGGCTCAACAGGCCTCTGTTTTATATCAGCCCTGAATCCTTCAAGGCCAACGCTGACGTAGAGTGGACGGTTTGGGACATATCTATTCCATGAAATTCATATATAAAATAGAAAATGCCTTCTATTCAGAGGCCGGGGGATGTCACCGAGCAACTCCTGCATCACACATCCATGGTTGGTGGTTTATGATGGTCTAAGAATTTAGTTAATTGTTGTCACAGCAACAAAATCTTCACTCTTCAACATGATAAAGCAGATTTTTGAACCAGCTGTCATTACCTTACTGCCAGCTAGGCAGAATAAAGCTCTGTTTGTCATGAAACTTACAAATACTACATTGAAAGTCTTTTTTCTTTTAGACTACTGACTCCTTTTACAGCCCTTTGAAGGCATCAGGTATCCGTTTCATCCGTGGTTTCTAACTGCAGTGATGATGTCACTGTCAAGCCACAATTAAGCACAGCAAACACGCAGATCAATCGTTGTGCAACCAACAACAGGGTGTTGGAAATTAGCCACGGAAGTTTCATCTGCACGTCGACAGTTCACACAGCTCAACAAAAAATGTCTGTATGTTAAAGATTTATTAATTTTTGTTTTTTTTCCTAAATGTAAATTAATCAAAATACACAAACTGTTATAGATCTAGTACGAACCAAAACACATTAGGTGATAAGGCTGAAAATGAATAATGTGTCAGTCACATGCTCTGGGAATGCACTTCTGTAAAATATGAACGGCTAGTCCTTAAAAGGGTCCTGCATTCAGTCTTTGAATAAACATGGAGGCTGATGCTGCCCTTGTTTTTGTTATTTATATTCTTAAAAGTCCATTAAGCCCATCTTGTGATTTAAACGGGGAAATCTTTTCTCTTCCTCCATTAGCTGTAGCTCAGCCGTCAAAATAATCATCAACTCGTCGTCTGTTCTTGCAACCGTAAACAGTCATACAGCTGGTCAGTGGCCTTTATCACTAAACCTTTTACTTCATTAAAATAATGAAACATTAAATACTTGTTTGTATCAATTAATCAATGTTCATCTGTCATTCCAAACTTTTCTGTCTCTTCTCAATCATTTCTGTGTTCATCCAAAATACATTTTGTGTGTCTTTGACTTTTCTTCACAACACTGTCTTCTTTCTTATCACCTATCACTGTATTTAAGAGAGTAAATCACCTACATCCTCTTGATTCGAGTATACACTTTAGTATAAAGTAGAATGTACCGTTAATGTGAGAACCTTTGATTTCACATTTATTAATGAAATAAAAATAATGCTATGTTAAATGTTATCATGGAACAGCATTAAGTGTTAGGTAAAGTTACTGTGTGCAAACATAATGCACATGAAAAGCCGAACTATTACACAGGAACACATTAGTGCTAGGAGACAACGAATGGTAACGTATGGTGGAGGAATGAATGACTTTTGAGGATCGGTAAAACAGCTTAAAATAAAACGAATACAACTCAAAAAGGCTCACCTGTGACATTGATATAAACCGTGGTGAAGGCCGCCAATGGTACAGCGGCAACATTCTGAGCTCGAACCCGCAGCATGAAGTTCCTGGTGGTCTCGTAGTCCAGGGGCTCCGCCACAAGGATGGAGGCAGAACCGTCCTCTCGGTTGGGGGTCAAGTAGAAGCGGACTGGCATGTTGGTCTCGGGGACCATGCCGTCCTCCAGGTTGTAGGTCACCCTGGGGTCCCCCAGAGGGGAGGTGGCTTTGATGTTCTGTTTGGAACAAAGAAGGGGATTCAAGGTCACATTTCAATACAATAAGATATCTGGCTCATTTAACCTGCATACCACTGTGGCACTTTTAATAATGGACTAGAACCAGTTGTTGTAGAGGGCATGATGTAACATGACATATAAATGACAGATACTGTGTTTCCTATTAGTCATCTTATCCAATAATTGAAGAAAACTTGATCATGTGAGAAGGGAAATTACTTCTCATTTTCTCACTTTTGGAATAAATGAAGTCACTTTCTGGTGAACCAAATATTCAAAACGGCAATTGACAGAAATTTTACATGTTTCCAATTATCAATTTGGAGAGCTGGAAAGAATGCTGAATGCTGGCAATGATCCTAGGACAGGAACAGAAACAAGGGCAGCAGCTGCTGAGCTTTAATTAAAGTGCGCATTGTGAATGGCAGAAAATGATGTGTTTTATAGCATGATAATGAACACTAAAATATTAAGGCAGTCAGTCCTAAACTGTTGGACGAGATGACAATCAAGCGCTGAAATCCTGGGGGATCAAAGGGAAACACTAACCCTGTTCTTCATTCTGCATTCTCCATAAACTAATTAAGGAGAGGTCTTTCACAGCTGATCCCATATACACCCCAATTAAAATCAATGAATGCCATCTCGGACGTGATGTGGCTTCCTTATGGGTGACCTGGCTGTACATACATTCAACCTGCGATGCGTAGCATTTACAATAATGAGACACCCCATCAGGCATGCAGAACTGACACACATGCCCGACTAGTGCGTGTGCTGATTCCGGCCATAAAAAGCTCAAGTTTCCATGGTAGGGCTGTTACGACCCACCGAGAGTCATTGCAGCTTTGCACAAAAGCCAAATCAACACTGCACTACCGTTTCGATTAATACAGTGTACTGTGGGGAACGCACTCTGTCTCTTTCCCCCTCGCACTATCAGTGCACCTCACACACACACAAAGTAACATGTTCACACACACACACACGCATTCTCATGTAAAGTACTCTCCTGTCTTTTCATTTCCATCTCTCGGTTTGAAATATTCATCAGCAACTTTAATGGACTTAATTGCTTTCAAGAGATCCTTGGAAAATTCTGTTAATTAGTTGAAACAGTGTAGTGGCAGTAAAAGGCAATGCCTTTGTAAAATGCACTTGACAGGATACATCATAACGGCACATGTAATGCAGATTTATCAATGGAATTAAGGCCGTTTCTGAATGTCTGCATTTTTCTATAGATGCGGTTCCTAAACCTGTAGCTCATCCCACACATGTGTAACACAATTACTCTTTTGTTGCTGATGAATTACTTGGATTTACTGAACGCTCGATATTTAAAATCAAATGTGCTTAAAGGGAAGATTTGCCACCTTTTACGTGGATTGTATAATCAGTGTTGACAGTAAATGTAGTCCATTGAAAGATTACATTTCTCAGTGTGTTCTTCCTGCATTTTGCGCCGTCAATTGATGTGACAGTGACGTAGTTGGAGGAGAGGAAGAACTACAATTGATTTTTTTTTTCCTAATCGGTCGTGCACCAATTACAGCCCATGATCTCTACAAGGCGGCCTATTTAAATATGAATCCCTCCTCACTGATCCCTGCTCAACCAATGCTGCTACACATCCCAGTTCTGCCCCCTCCAACTTTCTAGTTCAACATGCATAGCGGCAAGGTTGAAATAGTATTCAATGTCTTGCTTTGGGGCCACTTGTGTACACCCACAGGGTGTTGTGCTCGCTGTTTCGGCTTTGCATGCTGCTTGGCGATCCGGTGAGCTTTTTTTAAGAGCATAACTGTATTTCCATTTGTTGCAATAAATGGTTAAATCTATGACAAGAGTGTTCCTGACTGGAGCCTAAAAATGTATCTGCATGCAAACACCAGTGTTTTTTTTGTCCTTTGCCTTCGAGTAATTAATTTATCTATTCCATAGTTCTTTCTGTTATTGAATTTGGTATAACACTGCAGCAGAGTAGCTGCACTATAATTCTATTTTTGCTTTATTAGTATTGCTTTGTCTTTTATCCTACTTTAATACATCTTACTTTTTTATTGCGTTTTTAATTTAGCTGTATTTTTTTATTCATTCCTTCACTGTTTCTTCAGTGTTGCTTTCCCAGCTGGGGTTAAGAGCCTTGATCAACTCCAGATGAGCCTGATTCTCTATCCTTTGTTTATAAGATGCTATATGAATACCAATGCCTAGCCTGTTTAGACGTGTTAAAAACGGGCACATAGAAATGCACACACACATGTTTTTGCATCTGCTTCCTCAGACTGTCAACTACCACACCCCCGCCCCAACGTACCACGATGGGTGTGTCTCGGACGGTGTTTTCTGGTATGACCATGCTGTAGCTGTCTTTGTCCCACTGTGGAGGCTGGTTCTTCACGTTAGTGATGGTGACCGCCAGCTCCACCGAACTGCTCCTGTTCCCACCGTCAGTGGCCACGATTTCCCTGGTGATGTAGGTCCTCTGTGGTGAAAAGAGGGTGAGGGATGATCACTTGATGGTGTGTTCTTGTGTTGCAGATCAGTTTGACACAGTGATAGTTCAAGCTTCCTTATAGATAAACATTGTGAAACTAGATCACACAGGTTTCTGCAAGCAATCTGTTTTCTATACTTCTGTGCACCGCTGCATTTGGGTAAAAACAAAACAGATAATTTAACTGATTTGCATGGCCAACTCTGGAGCAGCAGTGTTTGTAACCCTTACAAGAACAATTAGCTTCAGCCACTGCAATCAAGGAAAACCATCTGTTTGAGTAACTAAAGAAAAGATCAGTGCTCCCAGTATGGGTTAACTGGCGTATGCTGGAAAACAAGATTTCAATTTTGTTCATGGCCTTCCTCTTCATGCAACATGTGATGAAGGTCATTTGCAAATTCTGCCCCTTTAAAGTTATTTCAAAATCATGAGATTTTCATAAAGACACTTTTTTAACATTACATTACAGTCATTTAGCAGACGCTTTTATCCAAAGCGACTTACAGGAAGTGTATTCAACATAGGTATTCAAGAGAACTACTAGTCACCAGAAGTCATAAGTGCATCTCCTTTCTTAAACAAGCATCTTAAAGCATAAGCCAGAGCAAAAGTATAGTGCAGAGGCAAATTACTACGAAAACAATAATTGCAACAGACTAATACGAATACAATAAGTGCTACAAACTAATACGAATAGGATAAGTGCAATAAACGAATACGAATACAATAAGTGCAACGAACTGATACGAATACAATAAGTGCTACAAACTAATACGAATAGGATAAGTGCTACGAGGAAGGCTCAGGGTAGTACTTCTTGAAGAGGTGAGTTTTCAGCCTGCGCCGAAAGATGGGCAGCAACTCTGCTGTCCTGACGTCAGTGGGGAGTTCATTCCACCACTGAGGGGCCAGGACAGAAAAAAGCTGTGACCGGGTGGATCGGCCGCAGGGACCTCTGAGCGACGGGGCAACCAGTTGCCCCGAGGCAGCAGAGCGAAGTGGTCGGGCGGGGGTGTAGGGCTTGACCGTGGCCTGGAGATAGGAAGGAGCTGTTCCTTTCACTGCCCTGTAGGCTAGCACCAGAGTCTTAAACTGGATGCGAGCTCTAACAGGGAGCCGGTGTAGAGAACGGAGAAGGGAAGTTGTGTGGGAGAACTTGGGGCGATTGAACACCAGACGTGCTGCAGCTTTCTGGACAAGCTCCAGAGGTCTGATGGCCGACGCCGGGGCTCCGGCAAGTAGAGAGTTGCAGTAGTCCAGGCGGGAGATGACCAGAGCCTGGATGAGCACCTGCGCCGTCTCGTCAGTGAGGAAGGGGCGAATCCTCCTGATGTTGTAGAGGAGGAATCTGCAGGAGCGTGTGACCGATGCAATGTTTGCTGAGAACGACAGGCATCACCACGGCATCATCAATGGTGATGGACAGGTCTCGGTGCGGGCAACCCTTCCCCGGGAGGAACAGTAGCTCGGTTTTGTCCAGGTTGAGCTTCATCTGAGTTGCATTTAAAAAAACATTTTTGGGACTTTTTAAATTCAATATTTGCTCTTAGAAATGAACCCAACCAAGATTATCATATTGGCAAGGTTGAAAGAAATGTGTGTATTTTACTTTATGCAGTTGTACTCATTAGTGGAAAAGTTTTGCATCTTTCGAACGTGAATGTGTTCTAGTGCGAACCATTCTCTCTGCAAGGCAAAACACTGGCATGGTGCCCTGTAGTGGTGTAAGATGCAAGGTGCTGAGGATACAGACATTCATTCCTCTTGGCATTGGACGATGGTGAGTTGTTTTGTTGGGGGGGGCTTGATCATTGTGGCATTCATCTGAGGCACAGGCTTGTTTTGCACACAATACGTGGCAATCTCACTCTATTGCTTGTTCATGTTCCCACCTAGATTGTTTTTTTCTCGCTGGTGGTGAAGCAAGGGTTTAGAGGCAGTGAGATGAGGAAAATATCAGCAGTGTTATTTCTCCCGATGCCAAAGAAAAGGCAGTGAGGACACTATCACATATTCAGGCTGACAGTCTGCTACTGGCCGCTGGACTTCAGCAACCCCATTCAAAGCAATAAAATACTTGAATGCATATTTACTGGCTTTTTTGGGCCATGTACAGGGAGAGGTGGCATGTTGTTTTAGTTGCAATCTGAAGTGAATTGCTAGAATGTCATTAGCTCGTACAGTTGCTATATATAACTGCTTTACCTGTTTGTATACAGTTTAGTGTGTACCTGAGAAATGGGCTGGTTGACAAACACCCAGCCGGTCAGGGGGTTGACCCTGAGATACTCCGGCTGTTCACTGGACATGGAGTACATGATGGCTGCGTTGGTGCCAAAGTCATCGTCGTGAGCCGCCACCCGCAAGAAACTGGTCCCGATCATTGTATCCTCACGGAGGAAGTCTAGAGGGGAAGAAAAAGAGGTGTGCTTTATGCCTCAGTGGTTCTGAGAAGCCTTCTATACCGTATTCGTCAGTCATTTCAGGAAACACAAACAAATGAAACAAAAAATTATGGACAACACATTTACACGCATTTAGGAAAAAAAGATGCTGCACTCGAATAAAACAAAAGCTAAATAAGAAACACATTCTTCAAAAACAACCGAACTTGATAACATCACAACAAACATGTCAATGAGCAGCCCTGTCTCCTGCAAACCATGTTCTCATACAATGAAACCAGGAGAAAAAATTCTATGTTGTGGATTACGTTTGCTTTTGACGCATCACAAATAAGTTTCAAAACAGTAGGACATAACAAAATATGAGACACAATCAGTGATGTCTGTTCCGATTCCGATTTTAGTACAAAGTGTTTTATGAAAATTCAAACAACTGATGTGGATACCAGAGGCTTCTTCTTCCATTACTGGGACTCAACTGGTGACGTTTTTGACCATCCATAGGAGGATGTCAGGGTGATAGAAGGGGTCAAATAAACAAGTACTTTTATTACAGTTTATGGTGTGTTTTTGTGTGTTTTTGGTCCACATGCTTGTGTTTTCTTACTGCAAGTTACAGTGGGTTGATTTCTTTCAGTGACTATCACTCACACTTTTACACTAATATCTACTTACACTCATATCGGATGTTCTCAAACTTGGGACTGTTGTCGTTCTGGTCCAGGATCAGGATGTTGAGCTGACAAATGCCAATCAGCGGGTCAGCCGCCTGGTCGGTGGCAGTCACTGTCACTGCATACTCCCGTTGGCGTTCACGATCAAATTTCCTGGCTGTCACAATTACTCCTGGAGACACGGAGATAACGAGTTTGATCAGACAGCTAAATCGTACCAAATGACGCTTAGTCTCATGTCCCCAGAGCATATGCAATTTAACACTAAATATGATTTCCTCTGATTGCCTTGAAGCTACATTTTAAAGACAGTAGAGCAGATGAAGAGCAGAAGAGGAAGGGGAACTGAAGTGATTATCATCAAATCAAAAAAAAATATATATACTTATTCTGTATTTTACAAATTATTCGAACATTAAAAAGATTTCCTGCTCCACTAAAAATTAGAGATGCACCAATACTGATAACGCTCTGCTCTTGACTCAAACAGCCGGATTGGGTATCGGTGACAAAAGGCCAATCTGGGATCGGGTACCACTGTTCTACAAATACCAATTCAGTACATTTATATCTACATATCTATTTGTTATAGTTTATATTCCAAAGTTAAGGGTGATGTTGTCCAGTGAGGCGTACAGCTTACTAATCAAACACTGCTCTCAGATTGGGACTCTGTATGGTATACATTACATTACATTACAGTACAGTCATTTGGCAAACGCTTTTATCCAAAGCGACTTACAATAAGTATACTCAAAGCCCAGGTATCGGTAGCAGGACGGAAACAGTCCGTTTGGTGTATCCCTGCTTAAAATACAGTTGCTTCCGAGGTGAAAGGAATAGGCTGTTTGGCACTTATTAGTCTTTATGTTTCAACATGACCATGAAACTTCAGTACAAGTTAACTTTCAAACACACATGGGAAAGTAAGCGGCTTTGGCCAAGGCTCCCTGCTGCTGTTTTTTTGCCTTGGGATTGTTGTCACCAATACAGTTGCCTAAATATTTTTTTTATAGACATCCAACAGTATTTCACAATTTCAATTTGGTAACATAGTTAATTATGTAAATTTATTGTATACCAACTGCAAAAGCAATATCACATCACGTATAGTATATAGAGCGTACTGTAGGTGGATAGAAGTATCTATTTGGGACACAACATGATGTTTCAGACTTCTGCAAGGAGATCACAAAAAACATTTGTCCATGGCCTCTGCTAAAATACAATAGATAATAATAATAAATTCCCAAGAAAGGTATAACAATGATTTTGATAAATCATAGACAGAATTATTGAATTATTTCAACTTACTGTGTAAAACTTTTACACAGCCGTTTATCAAATATATTATTTGTTTTGCAGTGAGTATGTATCAATGTGTCATCAAGTTGTTTTTATTATGAACTTTTTCATTCTGTCAATATTCTTTGATTATCACACTGAGCAGCACATTTCATGAAGATTTAATTTGGCCCAGGCTGATTGTTTTAAAGCCCAAAACATTTTAAACCCAAGAATACAATGAGAAATAATATGTTTCAAAAACATTTTAAGTGAAATTTTTTTTACCACTAAAGTCTTGAAGCTCTGAGTTAGAATCCTTTATTTTAGCTGCAAAATGACAACTACTGTACCTTTAATTCAGTTTTGTATTAAAAAAGGAGTGTGTGTGTGTGTGTGTGTGTGTGTGTGTGTGTGTGTGTGTGTGTGTGTGTGTGTGTGTGTGTGTGTGTGTGTGTGTGTGTGAGAGAGAGTACCGGTGTCTGGGTGGATACTGAATGCGGGCACAGTGGAGTCTTTGTGCATGAAGCCGTATGTGACCCTGCCATTGGTGCCCTCGTCAGCATCCACGGCGTGAACCTGCAGAACGAACGTCCCCGCTGGCTGGTTCTCCAGGACTGACGTGCTCTCTCGGTACTGCTGACACTGAGGAGGGAAAAGAAGATCACAGCAATGAGAATGTGGAGAAACTTGGACCAGTGCTCTGTTCTATCAAAACTGTAATATAGAAGTATGTGGGAGGTGGAACGCTATTCATTTTAAAAGGACAGGTTGATGAAGAAAATAAAGTAGGAAGCCTGGGTCCTGCACCATTTCTATTCATTGATTTGTTACATTTGCCTGTAGAATGTGGATAGTGGTGGTGGGTTCAGGGGTCTTGAAGCTTATCCCAGCACCCACTGGAGTGATGGGTATTAGCAACGGAGCTCAATAGCTGTGAGGATGTGCTCACTGTGCTTTGGTAAACATGAAATCTGCTGATCTTTGGACATCCGCTTTGTTAGCGCTGTCCAAAACAAGTCCTTTTTTTATTGGAAGCGGGGCGCCACACTTCACAGTAAGCCTTCAGCTGTGTACCAGCAAATAGCTGCATTTGGAAAGAATTATGACATGAAGCAGGTACATTTCTGTCAGCTGAGTAAAACCTTTTGTTATTGTTTTAATGAATAATTTAATGCACAAAGAGCTGCTCATATTACTACAACAGGAATGTAGAAGGTAAACAACCCAATATTTTTACAATATTGTTTCACAGGCATAAGTATATATACTATGTATGTGTTAGACAAAGAGAATAAAAACCAACATATGGACCTTTGTACATATATGGTTTGCACCTGCAATGCATGCATTGAAAGATTATGCTCCTTTAGAGTCAAATTCCACTTAAATAAATTACTGGGATTTACCCAGAATTATTTCAAATTAAAATATCTTCCTTTGAACGTTGGAAATAGAAAAACCCTGAGAGTGCATGTGGCATTTTTTCTTTTTTACTAAGGATTACCATATGCACTGAAAAAAAGGTTCTATCTTCAAATTGTGCCAACCTCCCCTTGCAACTGTTACCATGCAATTGTCCTTAACTATGATCTTGAACTATTCAGTAATATAACTCAGTAATATAACTCAATCAACAATTTATACTGTAGCAGTTTCTTGCAATTACTTTTCTTGCTAAAATGTCAGTTTACAGTTCAGCCGCATGGCTTAATATTTAATTGAAATAATATAACAGAGTGAATGAAGCAGAGTGGGGTTTGACAAATGGCTCAGACATAGAGAGGCATTAAACAAGTGTGGTACAGAGGCCCTAGCATTACAATTGAAAATCCAAGAAACAACGTTCCTTTCCTAAAAATCACAAAACAACACGTCAAATCCCTCACGTGTGCTTGCACATGCCAAAACCGGTAAGAAAGTACGCTGGAAATCAGATTTTATATAATTGGTGTTGTGTTGTTTCCATCTCAAAAGATAAGAACCTTGCTGCTATAGATATGCACCACGTGAAACAATGACATTGAGAATTCTTGATTAAATCTGCTGTCCCGTTTAGACATAAGGTATTCTGTAGAAAAAGAGTGATTCCCAGGACGTCTAGAAATGTTAAATTGATCCCTAAAACATTAACCATACGCTCTACGTGGTGTTACCACATTCATTCTTTGAGTCCTCACAAAGATTCATTAGGCCCCTGCAGTTCTTGTAGAAATGCAAGGTAGCTGCTCCGTGTTTGGGTTCTTAAAGATTTTGTCAATCAGTGAACTTGTCAGACACACAGAGAGCTTTATTATCCCCATTTACACGCTGCCTGGGTTTCGCCCACTCCCCCTACCCCTCCCTCTCTCTGGTCTCTCATCTTTCCCTCTCTAGGTTTTTTTTTCTCCCTGTCTCACTGGAGTGCTGACGCTCATGTGCCGACAGTGGAAGGGAAGGAATCCCTCGGTACTGTTGCTTGATGTCTTGCTTTGACGTCTCACTAATGACAGTGGAACTCTTTTTATTTTCCCTCACTTCCTGCTTCTCACCAATATTCTCCTCTACCTTGTCCTCTATTCTTTTATCATGGAACAATAATTTACATTGCTTCCCCCCCCTTCAACCCTTCCATCCGTATTCATAAGAAGCTTTTGGAGTTTGATATTTTGCTTTAAAGCAACAGAATACGGAGGGACTTAGGTGAAGATGTGCAGGTTTTTGAATGCAGGCATTCACACATGCAATTCAACAGAGGGTTCACAAATGCTCAGGCAATGTGAAAACAACCCAGGTGTGTAGACCTGTCACATACCGAACAAACACAACCATAAGTCTAAACACAGGGAGGTGCTGTGATTGATGTGCCTGGTCACCAATTCTCTGATTTGCATGGACATCATGTCTTGGAACAGCCGCGGAACAGAGATCGTCTGGTTTGGTGAACTTAAGATTGCATCTCTACTTTTTGCAGATGATGTGCTTTTGGCTGGCTTCATCAGACCGTGACTTTTAGCGTGCGCTTGGATGGTTTGCAGCTGTGTAGCAGTTGGGATGACAGTCAGCGCCTCCAAGCCCAAGACCATATACTTCACTGGAGTTTGAGTTTTTGGGGGTCTTGCTCATGAGTGAGGTCGCTTCGGTGGCAGCAATGTGGACGATGTCCCAGACCGTCGTACCAAAGAAGGAGCTGGGTTTGATGGAAAAGCTCTGGATGACCAGATAATCAAAGTTCCTACCCTCAATTGTTTATCGAATGAGGAAAACGCAGAGAGAAGAAGTTGATATTATTTTGCTTCGCAGGGTGAGTGGGTTCACCTTAGAGAAGATGAGGAGCAAAGGAGTTTGCGGTCCAACTTTTTTCTGTTCCAATACTGATTCCAACATCCCAAGGTACCGGCGGACTAAAAGAACCAATTTGATACTAGCTCTCTTTGGCCCTAATTTTAATCCTGTAACCTCAAAGCATACAACCCACTGGGATTGTTTCGTGTTGTGTAATGACCCTGATGAAGGCTCTGATATTCTCTGTGGATCAGTAGTGTCTGACCCTTATTAGAAATCTACTATTGTCTAGTATTAATACCTACTACATTTTGCTTCAAGAAAAATATAAGTGTATATGAATACCCCTGTGACCAGACAGGGGTATTAGAGGTTAATAAAAGTCTGTTTGTGTCTGTAGTCTGGTATCTATGCCGCTGGTAAAAGGCTGGATCTGGCTTTACACAACAGATCTTGCTTCCCTGTATTTCTACCTCTCAGTGTGTGACTTTTGCCCCTTCTGTCTTGGTCCGCTGATCCAGGTCTGAGTTCCAGAGAGGCTACAGTCCTTTATATAGGATTTCAAAACAAGATTAAGGGCCTTGCTGCTTCAGTGTCCTGCTGCTGGCTGCCAGCGACAGAGGAAACACCAAAATTACGTCAGACGTCTTCACTAACTCGAACCAACACTCCGAATCTTCTCAATTTCCTGTTCCTGCCTTTTTCCCCTTAGTTTCTTTGTCCATTTTTGACCAAAGACACATTAATAAAAAAGCCGTGTTTGTCCAGAGCTTTCTTTTGGGTTGTTTTTCTTCCTTCATATTTTTGTATGTGCTTCACTCTTTGTTTTTCATCTTCAGTTATGTGGTTTTTTTTTTGTGTTCAGAGTTCAGGGTTTATTTGTCTGTTACAATCAGAATCCTGCCCACAGAAACAAACAAATGAATCACAGCCTTGGAGTATGATGCCAGCAGGAGATCCTGAGAGAGACACATAAGCATACAAATCACATGAAACGCTGCAGACCAGGAATCCCTCTTCTCTTCATCTTCTCTCTTAACCATTGGCTCTCATCTTGTCAGCTGTCCCTCTGTGTCTTCCTGCTACTCGGTGAAGCCGAAAGGGAAACACTTGGCGCCCAGTCTCCCCCAAGAGAGTGAGTGGGGTTTACTCAGAAAGCCGGCACTCCTAATCTTGGCTTGCGATACCACAGGGGGGCTTGAAAAGTCACCTCATTTAAAATTGAGACATGACTAGAAAAAAAAAGGGTGGAGACGTAGCGCTTCCAGAGCGGGCCTGTCGGGATTTCTCGCACATCCCTCAAAGCTTTAATTAAAAGGCAGAGATGATGTAGGAGAGAGACGAGGGTCAGGCCGGCTAATCGCTCCTCCAGAGAGGAGAGATAGAGGCTAATAAATAGAGGACGCAGACAGACAAAGAGAGGGAGCCACAAGAGTGATGGAGGAGAGTTACACGGGATGGATAGAGACAGGAAAAATAGAGCTCGTGCAGAAAAGGACTGAGTGAGAAGTCATTGAGATGTATTAAGGAGACCAGAAAACCGAGCTTCAAATGGCATGGCAACCAGGAGGGCGTACACTGCAACACTGTTTCAAACACAAGTAGATAACGAGCAAGACGAAACAAGGTTTAATGATGCAAGTGCACCATTGCCTGTCTTACCTTCTCAAAGACAGGCTTGTTGTTATTCACGTCGTCCACCCCCACTATGACCTGGGCCGTGGACGACAAGGCCTGAGGTCCGCCTGAGGCGTTGTCGTCCGTCGCTGTTACATTGAGGACGTATTCCACGCCCTGGAGGTGAGGGGGCGGGCTGGAGCGCAGACGGATCAAACCTGCAACCAGACGTGAGGATAACGCACACAGTCAGTCAGCTGTTAATGACGGTACTTGAGGTCTATATGTCCATCTTTTTAAGTTTGAGATGAACAGAAGTTGTCAGTACGGTCAAGCCTTCTCTGGATTTTAAGGAGACAAACTTGCAAAAGCATTTTAAAATCACAAAGGTAGAACAAATACTTAAGCCGATTCGGTAATGAAGCCATTACAGAACATGGGGTGTTGACCATTAACCAGGACGCAGAAGAGTCCAAAGGTTATTGATGTGCTGGACGGTTCTTTTGCCCAAATTTAAAAGGTAAAATGTGCAAGTTCTGGTAAGAGTTTTAGTTTAAAAACAAGATAACAATAATGACGTTTTGTTGAAGATGTCTATGTATTGTGTTGCAGAGATATGTACTGTAATCAGCATGCTAACCAGCTAGCCCAGTCCAGTCTTGTATTGCAATACCACTTGTTGGGGTGAAAGTGAGTAACCATAGTGACCATCCAGTCAGTCCAACATGAGAGGACCAATGAAGGTTTGGATTTATTCCTATAAATAAACTATCGATACATACATGGACCGTATACGTATACGCCCCAAGTTAGTGGCACAAACACACAGATGGCTGAAGTAAACTATATGGTGACACCCCACGTGAAGTTCATAAGATAACAGTGTTTCACCTGTTTGGTCTCATTTTACATATTCTTGCCCTGCTGTTAGATGGCTCTTTTTTTAACTGATGATTTTACATTTTGATCGTATGGGTGGTTCAATCCCTGGTTCCACCTGTTTACACGCATTGTTAGATCTATCTCCACAGCGCTGTGTCAATTATAAAGAAAGGAATGGCCGCACCCATTAACATTCTGGTATAGTGAATTTGTCTAAACCAATCGCAAATCGTCATTGGTGGTGCTTAGCACAGGATGCAACAATAGTGCCCTGGCACAAAAGAAAGGGGAAGGGGAGGAGAAAGCCGCATGAAACACACGGCCAACGGTGAGCTTATACCCACAGTCTACATCCAGTGAGTCAGTCTACACGTCGAAGTGTCCTTCAGCACTGCATTCAACCCAAGATTGGTCTCTCTTTCTAGTGAACATCTTTTGTAGTGGAAAACCAACAATCTTAAAGATCCCCCTGCATACATGTGTGAGCGTGAGTACGTCAATTCTAAGTCAGTCCAAAGTCCCAGATGTGTTAATCTTTCACATCATGAAGTGGACACGCATCAGTAAAGCCAATCATCCGATGAATCAAGCATATATTTAGTTCCAAACAACATGATATAAGAGTTCTGCTTTTTAGTATGACATTGTTATTTGAAAAAGAGCCAATTCTAATTGCTTAGAGCTTTACATTTCTTATCTTAAAAGGATCCTTTTTTGTTCTTTAAGGGGAATACATATTATACTCTGTATCCATATACTCTGTGAGTGCTATATAAGTAACAGAATGAGTAATCTCTTTTAAATCACTTCTTAAAAACCCTTTTTTACAGACTGGCTTTCATGTTATGTCATCCTTTTACGGATTTCATTTATTATTGTTATCATTATGATTATCTTTATTTTATTCAAATGTTTTTGTTTGTTACTGTTGTATCAATTGTTTTTTATTGTTTCATCTATTGTACAGTTTAATCAGCGTTTACTTGACTTTAATTTGTCCAGCCTTTGTTGGGCCTCACTGTCTTTCTGTTGTTATCTTGCCTTGCTTTTGTTTTTTATTTATCATCATTATCATTATTAGCATTATCTCTATGGGCTTTGATGGGACGTCGTGGACAAACCTAGCATAAGTCATTTTCATGTGTGGTACTGCAATGATAGGACTGAATAAACTCCGGTCTGGTTTGTCTAGGGCTTTTGCAGTCTTGTTTCAAGCTTCAGGGCAACTAAAGTTAGCCTTGAGCATTAAGACTGTAGTCAGGTAGTGCTTATATGACAATTTAAAGTAAGATATCTTTCTAATAAGAGTGTGTTGATGCTGTTTTGCACTGTAAAGTGAAGCAGTTTGTTAATATAAACTTGCTTAAAACAGGCTTCACCATGCTAACATGTCATTTAAGTTTGAAATCATCAGTCAACCATAACCATACATGTTACCAACCACCCCTTCATGGTATCAAAAAGAGTTTTGATGATTATAACTTAGAATCTGTAAAAGCTGTATAACACACCGTGCAATGCTGACAAGAGATGTTTTATCATTTTTCCGGGCTTGTTTTCATAACCATGGTGTGCTGAGTCCTTCTCTACTTTGATTCACTGTAGTTCAGTTTGAGGTAAATTTTCAATATACTCACTTACTGAAAAGAACATTATTTTAAGATATTAACAGAAAATGACCTTTTTAGGGAGCAAAACATGCTATTGAAAAACACCAAATATTGGACTGTTGGAGATCACAGATGTTTGTATGTTGACAGGAGATTCTGGACTTCTCGAGGGCATGGAATCTATTAAGTGAAGTGAGGAAGTAATCAACACAATCAACATTAGAACCAGAGTAAAGTGAGAGCAAGGTCGAAAAACATTATCAATCACACGGTCTGTGCTGCTGCAAAGGCACAAAAGTTCCCTTTATAAAAGCTCAGAGTGGGAGAGAGAGAGAGAGAGAGAGAGAGAGAGAGAGAGAGAGAAGTTTCCGGTGGACACAAAGTTTCTTATTTCATTTCTTTAGCTCTGAGAGAGATTTCATTAATTATGTCTACACAACATATGAATAGTTAAATTGATTGGTATTCCCTTTTAGCACCATCATTCTGGCATTCCATTTCATCCTCTCTCTATCTCTCTCTCTCTATCTCTCTCTCGCGCTCTCGAACAGTCCGGTGTAGGCGTCTCATCTGCATCCCACTCTCCGCTTTGAATGACTCTCCTCCGTTCTGTATTCATCTCGCCCTCTGGTGCTCTGTTTACTTTATACGTGTTGCGAAAATGCGTGTGTGTGTGTGTGTGTGGGCTAAAAGTGCGGACACACTTATTATGCCCTCCTTATCTTCAGAGGCAGGGGCAGGTGCTGTGGCTGTCATGTGTTCACTTGCTTGCTGTTACACGAGAGACCCATGGAATCGGAATTGCATCCACACTTATCATAGATATGTGTGCGTGCGTGCGTGCGCTATTCATCCTTCTATCTCGGTTTGCCAGACCAAAGGAACTGATGGGACAGATTGCAGCCAGACGTTGTATGATTATTTTGTTTGTTTTTCTGAATGTGCGTGGGTTCAGAGGTACTGCATTAGCATGACACGTGCAGGCCAATGATTTACATTGTGTTGATTTGTAGATGAGTCTTGTGAATGATTGATAAAGGAAACAGGACAAAGCAAAGAGGAGAATTGCTATTCTACTCAAGTAAATGCTTCACAAGCTCATCATTTTGGAGCTGCACATGTACAGTATGTCCCTTCTGTTTGCCTTCCCGTGTGTGTGTGTTTGCGTGTGCGTGTGTGCGTGTGTGCACGTGTGTGTGTTGCACAAGAGATGGAGGATTGCCATGGACGGGGGTGTGTGCCTCGAGGTGTTTGTCACAATGGCTGGTTCTCTGGCACTGCTGTCCATGGTTAAGGGTATACGTAGGGGTTTGTGTACGTGTGGGTGTGTGTGTGTGTGTGTGTGTGTGTGTGTGTGTGTGTGTGTGTGTGTGTGTGTGTGTGTGTGTGTGTGTGTGTGTGTTAGGGAAGTAGATAAAAATAGACAGGCGAGAGAGGGGGAAAGACGATATTAATTTACAGTCTTAGAGGTGTTATGGGAGGAAGCCTTGCATCAAGAAAGACGTGTCACATACAAAGTGTTTGGCATTTATAAATGCATAAATACACTCACACACAAACACACAACCACACACACAGTGTGGGATACACACAGGTGCAAACAGGTTGATGCAGAGTGCAATAAAGTCCGGCAGGTTTTTTTTATGGTTTTTTCAGGACAGACTACAGCGAGCCAGACTCTGTGTGCAGAGAAAACTGAGGGGATGTTTCGCAGAAGCTTCTATGTATATTATTAATATGTACGGCCTTTTTTTCACCCTTATTTCAATGGAACAACACAGTGCCTTTTGTTTTAAAGGGAGTCCAGATTCTGTGGTTTAACACAAATCCAGCAGATGCATGTAGTTTCAGGTTCTATCAGTTTTATCAGTCGTGCAAAGTCAACCGACTTGTCACCACGTTCTGCAAATAAGCACAGTGTTGATATGCCCTGTTGGCTGACAAATATGATATTCTTTACCACTCATATATATGACTTTATTCCAAAATGTCTCCTGCGAGAGTGCCTTTATTTGGACATTCTCTGGATCAGCCCTGCAATCTTGCAACAATGGCATTCTTTAACCTTCAATCTCCCCAGAAAAGTAGGGATTTTTCACTATTAAAATTATTTAGATTTTGTGTCACAGAATTGTGATCCTTGTAATCAGGCATCTGGGACATACAAAAGAAGTGGATGGCAAACAGAGAGCGATCTGTAAATCCCTTGGAGGAATATTTCACATTAAATTATGTATTATTACAGTGTCTTGCTTTTCTGTATTTGTTTTTACCGGACCCATGTTGGCGCATTGTCAAGCATACAGGAAATCTGGCTGAACAGACCCTGATCAAGATCTATTTCTGGGTCTTTTTCTCACATCTGAGGTGGACTGGAGACTGATATTCCCCCTGTGGTTCATATATGTATTTATAAAACTTTGGAGACCTAACCAGTTGTTCATTGCAGATGATCCCGAACCTCCACGTAAACCATCAATTCAATTTAAATACAGATTTTTTTTTACTGGTGCCAAACATTGTAACATAGTTTTGAAACCAATATCTGAACGATGTTGCTGCGCTAAGGACGATATGTTTTCGGTTTGTTTGTTTTTCTTTTTTTCAGCAGGATTCCGCAAACAACTGCCGGCCCGATTCTCATGCAACTTGGTGGAAGGGTGTAGAATGTGTCGTTATACAACAGTTCATATGAAAAAAAAAACTTGCTCCTCATTTTTCGAGTGTTTTCCTACAAAAGTAAGCAACACCTGTCAAATTCCATTTGTTACATTCATATGGTCTTTTTAAAATAAAATTCTGATTTCACAGGACAGAACTCAGTTAGGTTTAGTCATCAAAACTACATTTGTCATTTGGGTTAAAATAACGAGGAAACTTCTGTTATCGAAGTACCCAAGTCACGTGACTACTGATTACTCCTCGTTTCACGCGGGAACGAACAGCGGTCTCCTGGCCGAAAGATTGTTCTTGGTTTATCAACCTCCACTCCCAACTTGTGTGGGCTTTTGAAGTCTTTATACTTCCTTGTTCATTATTACATGGATAACACGCAAAATCAATTTTAATGGGATATCTACGAATTTTTGGTGCAGATACCCAAATAGTTTTTCACTTTTATTGACAAGAAAATGTACTTTTCGACAAAACTTTATTATATTTAGGAAGAAGGAAAGAGGGATGACAGTTCTAATCAAGCTGGATACGTTGGGATTATGTGGAATGCCAAGTAAATCCACTGATCCACAAGGACGGCAACAAAACCCCTTTTTTTTATGCAACAAAAGAAGCCAAACTTCCCAAACACATCAGGACTCACGGCTGTGCTAGTTGCTCTCTATACAAAACGGAAAAAAATGAAGCAGAGACACTACAAAAGAATAAGTGAAAAAGTGTATCTGGTAGAAGCAGATAAACTTGACACACCACTTAAAACCAAACTTGTTAAACACCTATAAGTTGTTCTTTGTATTTAACTGAGCTGTTGGTATTAACTTTAAGGCCACGGCCATGACCACCATTGTGCATCAGCTTTACAGCTTGCTGCAGAGGATTTTTTCAGTAGAAAATAATAATTGGAAACATAATGATGGATGCAGTTCACAATGACACTTGTTAAGATCAAGGCAGATCTCAATATTTAACTGGAGATCTATTCATTAGGCTAATGTATGGAGGCATAACCAACCGATAAATTGTACACTCAAGGCTGCATAACAGCTCTTTGCAGTTAAAGAAAAAGCTTCACCCTCCCTTCAGTACAAACTACATGTGCAATTCACTCTGCTCATTCTTTCATGTAGGCCAGGCTTTTAATTATAGACACTTATTCCACACTAGTGTTGCTGACTTTCCGTTGAGGTTTGGCCATCTCCGCAGCTAGATGTATTCAGGCCAAATCTCTCACCTGGACACCTTTGCTACGATAAAAAAAAAGAAGCAATTTGCTCATACTGTACAGTAGCCTGGATGGTTTGCTCCAGATATCTCATTATCCAAACACAAATAGGCTATTGTATGGTGCGTGGCTTGGGTTGATAGGGGTTGTATTGTAGAATGGGCTTACGAGAGATTGTGATGAATAAAAAAAATGTCGATAAATGAGACTACAATTAGAACTGTCTGCTACAGAAACAGCAACCGACTTGGGTCAACCAAAACTGGCCACAAAAGTAAATAAATAAATGCTGATTTTTTCAATACTGCTATTAATCTTGTCATCAATTTTATTTTCATGGGCCATTATGCAGCAAATGTTATCCTTGTGGATACATGGTATTTTGAAGATGTTTTTACACTGCTTAGCAGGTGTAACTTAGAGGGTTGTTGCACCTAAATAACAAGACTAAGATATCCATGAAAAAGGCTCTGTGAAGCTGCACTAAGGAACAGCGGCACTTTCAACTAAATGCATATGTCAGCATGCTTACAATGACAACGGCGCCATGCTGTTTAGCAGTTTGTGTCAACATGGTAGGCACAAAGTACAGCCGAGGCTGATGGAAATTATATTAGTTTTTCAGGTATTTGATCATAAACCAGGGATCACAGGTTATCCTGAAAGGGACATTATAATAATAATAATAATAATAATCAATCCTTTATTAGTCCCACAATGGGGAAATTATTTCTCTGCATTTAACCCATCCCGGAGGAGCAGTGGGCTGCAATGAAGTGCCCGGGGAGCAACTTGGGGTTAGGTGTCTTGCTCAAGGACACCTCGGCATGTTGCCGGTAGAGGGGTTTGAACCACCAACCTTGTGGTTACGGGACAAGCGCTCTACCTCATGTGCCACAGCCGCCCCATTAATGTCTGTACCAAATGTTATCACAATCTATCCAATAGTTATAGAGATAATTCACTTGAAAACCAGAAAAAATCATGTCATAGTGGTGTTAGAGGGAGAGCTCAGGAATCATGAATATCTGTACAAAATTTTTCCCAGTGAAAAGAAAATACATTTTTCAACAGGTAACTGTAATGCCACCAGCAGACTATAGGGAAAAACCAGGGAATCACCAAAGTCATTACAATGTGTCCCCTTGGAAACACACGTCTTTCTTAATCTCATGGCATATAAAGCAATAGCAACATCAAGATATTTCAGTCTGAACCAAAGTGGTGGACATCTCTAGAGACATGTTTAAAAATTACACTTTTGGTTTGATTTGCTTTTTAGGTATTCAATGATTTCTGCCTCCATCCAGATAAAATCAAGGTGAGTAAAACTTTACAGACCTCACAGTGCTGGCCGAGAATTTAACATGTGAATCTATCGTCCATATTAAAACATATACGGGGATATTGTGATTGTCTATGATGTCATTTTAATTGATAATTACAAGTACATACTAGTTAACATTTCTCAGAAGAACTGATCAAACTCAGTAAAATCAAACCATTGTCTTAATCTGATTACTCTGTATTTGTGTGCATGCATGTAAGCAGTCAGTTTATATCTGAAAATAGCTTTTTTCCCCCCTCTAAATTCACATGAAAACGTTGTTTTCATTTTGCACTTAAATTCTTAATCAAATGAGGAAATACTCAATACTTTACTCAATCCTCAATAGGAGTTTATGAAATAGACTTTGCCGTGTGGTTTTCTTAAATTAACTATTTATTTATTGAACTACCAGAAAACATGCTGTATAGTGATATATTCATTGAAATATGAAAAGACCTACAGTACCAGTCAAAAGTTTAGACACACCTTCTCATACAACTACTTTGAAGAATGTAAAATATAAAACATATTCTGGTTTGTTGAGCATTTGTTTGTTTACCACATAATTCCATATGTGTTCCTTCATAGTTTGGATGTCTTCAATATTAATCTACAATGTAGAAAAAAATAAAAAAATAAATAAAATAAAAACCATTGAATGAGAAGGTGTGTCCAAACTTTTGACTGATACTGTATATCGAGACAGAAAAGGTTGGCCATATCGCCCAGTGCTCAGAGTGAACACTTCTCATTGAAAATACTTTCTACTGAAGAAATAGTCTCTATGAAAACTTTTGACGTGCGTTTGTGGATTGTCCAGAGTAAACGCCACACTGTTTCTATAAAGTCACTGTGCTGGTCAATTTTACCGTATTTATTCAATGCTATAAAGCAAAACACATAAATCTTTGTTCACATCAATCTTTGTCTCAGAACTTGTGCATTTAAACTAATACGATCTGCAGTGAGTCAGTATAGAATACTATAATAATTCAAATAGTAAGACCTTTTGAATGAGAAGTAGTACAGTAGCACTGCAGTAGTTAAAGTTATAAACAGTGGTAGCAGTAACAGCTGAACTGCAGTAGGTAGGGGTGGACAGAAATAGTCGCAGTAGTAATAGTTTTATTTGGATTTATATTATATGAAAGCTGGACTCCGCTCGAATCATGAATTACAAATAATAGAAAAACATGTAGGTACATACATAAGATGCATTAACAAAGTAAGCACTCTTCCATCCTCCCGTCTCTCCACCCACGCCGCTCCGACAGCGCCGCAGAGTGCACTCATGCTTAATGAATTGAGACAGAAGGCCAGATAAATGTGACCAGTTCAGTAAAGGCAGCAGGCAGACACACACACGGAGAGAAAGAGAGAGGCTACTGGCTGCTCGCTATGTGACATGTACGGGGAGCACCGGGGGCGCCCTGCAGTCCGATCCCCGCTTTACTCTGCCTCTGGTTGGAATAAACATCTAATAGGGCCTAAAAGCCCCAGATGAGAGCAACACATGCTGGGTAAGTGGTTGAAAATGGGACATGGAAAAGGTTTTAGGACATTCCAAGAACAAAGCATACAGCGAGCGTCTGTTCTGATCTATGAGATATGTGTCCCTGTGGTATGGGTTATGGCCCTGTGTGTATGTGCATCTCTCTGGGTGTGTGTGTTGGTCTGCATGTGTGTAGATGCATACATATGTACAGTACATCTGTTTAATCATGTTTATGCTTTTGTCTGTGCATATGTGTGTGTGGATATGTGTGTGTGCTAACATTTTGACAGTGCGAGGGTGCGTTTTCTCCATGTCCACAAATGTTTCTGTGTGTGAGTGGGTGTTGCTGCTAACAGAGCCAGCACACATCATCGCTTGTCCGAGATGGAGAAGATGCTTCCCCGGGGGTCAGTGAGCAGCCGTCACTTCACATGAACGGCAGCCGGGAGGGAGGAAGTGGAGGGGCGAAAGCGAGCGATGGGCGAGAGACAACACAGAGGACTTGGGGAGAAAGCGGGACGGTGGTGATGGTAGGGTGAGGGCTGGGGTGTAGGCGGAGAGGGACGGAGGCAGTGCTTCCTCCAGTCAACATCATGGAGTCTGGATAAGGGAGACGACGAGGGAGAAGCGAAGAGAAGGGGGACCAAAGAAAGAGTGACGGAAAAGAAAAAAGAAGGAGCTTTCAAAGAAGAGAGGGACGTGGACTAGCGGAGGAGAGAAAGAGACTATAACGATGCCAGAGGGAGCCAGGGAGAAGAATGAGGGCAGAACAATGTGGGTTTGTTACATAAAGCAGGATCAGACACAGGTCACCACATCAGTCCAAACACGATAGAGAGAGTCGAGGAAAGACTAAATAATAGAAATGAAACTAGACAACAGGACGACATTCTAGCCCATCCCTGGTGATCGAGAGTCTTCACTGAAAACAAACTCACCTACTGCCTCCCTCTCAAGGAAATACTCTTCTTCTACTCTTTCAAATTGCCCATAAAGCTTAGCTGAGAAAAATAGCGAATGATCGAAACCTGTTTATTGACGACAGAATTTGCCCTAAGAGGAGGGTGTGTTTCTGTATTTATGGGTTTTAATAGGAAGAGCGTGATCATCATATTGACCGGCCTGCTCTGATCCTAATGGCCATCTTAAATCTCGGGGAAACGTACTGTATTCTGGGGTGAGTTACAGGCAAATTAACATGGAGAGGGAGGCCGGCAGGGCAGCTCCTGCCGGAAGCGAGGAAAACAAATCGCTTCAATGATTGTCGGACATTTAGGATGAGTTGGCAACGAGAGGGGAGAAGAGGCGATAAACGATTTCCATCAGCGGCAGGGAGAGAATGAGATGGGTTGGAGAGGGTGGGCGGAATCCAACGCGCTCGCCTCCCATTATACGAGCCATAAAATAGTTTTAATGACCAAATGTCTGCTCTTTCAAACAAGATATTGGATCATATTACAAGCGTTATGGTGTCGCACCTTGGCTCGCACACAAATTGTGGAGTGCCTCTGTTTGCATCCGGATCAGGCTCGCTTCCCTCCGTGTGTCTGCACGTGGGAATGTGACTGCAGGTGTCATAGGGGGAGGAGATGCATGCACAAAGACTTGAATAATCCTTCTTCTAGCCAAAGTATTTGTTTTATTGGTACTGATAGAGTTCTATTAAACTGTAGAACTGAAGCATTTAATTGATTAGTCGATCAGAACAGAAATGTAATCTTCAACACATTTGAAAACTGATGAATAAGCCTGGTGAACTTATCTATTTTTCTCATCATCAACAAATGTGAAGTAAAAATCAAAGTATAAATGCATCTCTCAATACTTTACAGATTTGCTGTCCCGGCAGTTGATTCCAATCCCATCTGTAACCAAAAACTGAAGACAAAAAACTTTGATAACAGCTCACAAAATAGTCTTCAGCCAGCAAGACAAAACATCCGGCGGCTTTTCAGTGAGTACAGCGTCGTGTCGGTCACTAACTGCAGGGCTGGCCTTTGATCCCCGGCTTCACCCGTCCACTAGTAGCACTGACTGAACCCCAACATTTCTAAAGGACAAGTATCTGTGAATATAAGTAGGGCACTTTATTTGTCCCCTTTGGGAATTTAGTTTTTTCATTCTGTTTTTATTTTCTTTCTGTACACCCCGACGCAACAATGAGGGGAGACGTCAAAACGATGGGGCTGATGCAGCGCAGCGTTCCGAGCATAGCTGTGGCAGCCAGCTGACCGCCAGGGCCCGACCTCTCCAGCTACCTGTCCACACTCCGTATCGGGTACCTGCTGGACTTGAACCATCTACCCAAGCCAAGTCCCTAAACACTGAGCTACTACCACCCTGAATGAATGACAGGCAAATTGTGAAATGTGCTTCAATATCAATATTTTTGCAGTCTTTTTTTGACTGATTTTTCCTAGAACCCAGGGTTGTGTTTTGAACGTATTCTTTGGCCCAACCAGTGTTCGAAAACCAAAAATATTCAATGTAGAGAATAAAAGTAAAAATGTTCGCTGTAAAAAATAATTATATATATATACAGTGGGTACGGAAAGTATTCAGACCCCTTTAAATTTTTCACCCTTTGTTTCATTGCAGCCATTTGCTAAAATCGAAAAAGTTCATTTTTTTTCGCATTAATGTACACTCAGCAACCCATCTTGACAGAAAAAAACAGAAATGTAGAAATTTTTGCAAATTTATTAAAAAAGAAAAACTGAAATATCACATGGTCATAAGTATTCAGACCCTTTGCTCAGTATTGAGTAGAAGCACCCTTTTGAGCTAGTACAGCCATGAGTCTTCTTGGGAATGATGCAACAAGTTTCTCACACCTGGATTTGGGGATCCTCTGCCATTCTTCCTTGCAGATCCTCTCCAGTTCTGTCAGGTTGGATGGTGAACGTTGGTGGACAGCCATTTTCAGGTCTCTCCAGAGATGCTCAATTGGGTTTAGGTCAGGGCTCTGGCTGGGCCAGTCAAGAATGGTCACAGACTTGTTCCGAAGCCACTCCTTTGTTATTTTAGCTGTATGCTTCGGGTCATTGTCTTGTTGGAAGGTGAACCTTCGGCCCAGTCTGAGGTCCTGAGCACTCTGGAGGAGGTTTTCTTCCAGGATATCTCTGTACTTGGCCGCATTCATCTTTCCTTCAATTGCAACCAGTCGTCCTGTCCCTGCAGCTGAAAAACACCCCCATAGCATGATGCTGCCACCACCATGTTTCACTGTTGGGATTGTATTGGGCAGGTGATGAGCAGCGCCTGGTTTTCTCCACACATACCGCTTAGAATTAACGCCAAAAGTTCAATCTTGGTCTCATCAGACCAGAGAATCTTATTTCTCATAGTTTGGGAGTCCTCCATGTGTTTTTTGGCAAACTCTATGCGGGCTTTCATATGTCTTGCACTGAGAGGCTTCCGTCGGGCCACTCTGCCATAAAGCCCCGACTGGTGGAGGGCTGCAGTGATAGTTGACTTTGTGGAACTTTCTCCCATCTCCCTACTGCATCTCTGGAGCTCAGCCACAGTGATCTTTGGGTTCTGCTTTACCTCTCTCACCAAGGCTCTTCTCCCACGATTGCTCAGTTTGGCTGGACGGCCAGGTCTAGGAAGAGTTCTGGTCATCCCATACTTCTTCCATTTAAGGATTATGGAGGCCACTGTGCTCTTAGGAACCTCGAGTGCTGCAGAAATTCTTTTGTAACCTTGGCCAGATCTGTGCCTTGCCACAATTCTGTCTCTGAGCTCCTTGGGCAGTTCCTTCGACCTCATGATTCTCATTTGTTCTGACATGCACTGTGACCTGTAAGGTCTTATATAGACAGGTGTGTGCCTTTCCTAATCAAGTCCAATCAGTTTAATTAAACACAGCTGGACTCCAATGAAGGAGTAGAACCATCTCAAGGAGGATCAGAAGAAATGGACAGCATGTGAGTTAAATATGAGTGTTACAGCAAAGGGTCTGAATACTTATGACCATGTGATATTTCAGTTTTTCTTTTTTAATAAATTTGCAAAAATTTCTACATTTCAGTTTTTTTCTGTCAAGATGGGTTGCTGAGTGTACATTAATGCGAAAAAAAATGAACTTTTTCGATTTTAGCAAATGGCTGCAATGAAACAAAGAGTGAAAAATTTAAAGGGGTCTGAATACTTTCCGTACCCACTGTAAATGGTTCCAGCCTCGAAAGACTTAATACTGTAACACTCTGTTCTCTATACATTGAACAAATGTAGCAAATATTGTTTATAAGTATTTTCAGAAAGAAAGAATGTTAAAACTAAATCTATAAAATCAACAGGGTATAGATTTTGGACATAACTAGGTCTTCAGTACATTGGTTGATGATTGGTTTAGTAAAAAAACCCATTAATCATCTATTTGAGTTAAAATGATCAATGAATTACTCAAAGTGAAAATAATAATTTCTTCCATTAGTTACCCTACTCAGTATTGTTACAGCAGGATGTGTTACTCCATTGATAATCACCAATCATATTAAACCTGTGGATTAACAGATATATGGCTAAATCAATCGATGTGAGCTAAATGCTAACAAGGCATTGGAATCCAAATTGCAGATCGACACCATGCACACTGAGTTAATGCACACGCGAGCAGAAACAATGTATTTGGCACAGCAAGCCTGCGCTCATCTTCTGATGGTCGATGGAACCGTGTTATTTGCCGCGTTTCTTCTCCCTGCTCGATCATATGACCACTTTCAGTGTATACTGACTTTACTGACGGAGAATGTCATCGCTGGGGAACAGAGGAGATGGTGCTTTGAAGTTTTGAGTAATTGAATTTGTAAAAGTCATTGTATTACCCTATAATAGGATATGCAGATTCAGAGGGGTTGCAATTTACAAAGGGGTCGAACCACTATGAAATTGCCGCCCCACACTTCCCGCAAACACGCGCACACAGACACCCACACACACAGTGTCATTAACACAGTTTCCATTTCACATTGCCTCTCATTGCTGCTCCTGCCTCGGAGGAAGTTGAGATGTGTGACTATAAACCTCAGATGATATTTTGTTACAGAGACAGTGTGGAAACGCTCCGCTCACTCTGGCTGATTACTCTAACGTCTCCATGACATGACCTGTCAGGATTTAAATATCCTTGACAAAGCTTCCTGCAGACAGAGGAAGGAAGGCTGGCGAGGCATCTCTACCAACACAATGGTAGATAGGCTGAAGGACAGAAAACTAAACTACACACACTATAGGAAGCATCGTTTGAAGAAGCTCCGAGGCACGCTTGACAAACTGCAGAGCTTTTACATTTATACGGTGTATGTAAATATAGCAGGGAAGGCTGACAGCAAAACAGGGTGTAAACAACTGGAATAAAAGCAATTTTTGTGCAGATTTCAGGGTTCCTGCTAAATGGTGACGCGAGTAAATAGATCAATAATAACAGGCTCCTGAGCTCGGCTCTGTTCTATTAATAGGCAAGACAAATTGAACAGGAAGACACTTGTGATTCATAATGATTATATTATCATTATTTAGGAAAAGATCATGACATACTCAGTGGGTATAAGCAACAGAACTATTTCGTTAAGTTTAGGAAAAGATTGTGAAATACTCAGTTAGTATAGACAACAAAAGTAGTTAGTTAAGTTTAGGAAAATATTGTGAAATACTCAGTTAGGTTAAGTAAACAAAACAACGTATTTTTATTTTTTTTAATTAACCAGGGAAGTTCCATTCCTTAAGTACATTACGTGTCAAAACATCAACACTGAGTTCTCGCTTCACATGGGGAACAAACTTTGGTCTCCTGGCTGAAAGATGACTGTTTGTTGTTTTAAGCAGCAATCAGGACCCCTCCCACTTTGCAGTCCCATACTACACCATAGGCCAACTCACCTCAGCCATTTCTATGTGGTTTAGAAATATGTCTTACCTTTTTGGCTGTCAATGATGAAGTTGCCCTCCTCGTTTCCTGTGGTGATCTTATACGTGATCCCGTCCCCGTCGGGGTCTTTCGCCAGCACCGTGGCCACAAGTGTGTTGGGGCCCGCATCCTCTGAGACGAAAGTCCGATATCTGATAAAACACATACGAATACAATCAACAGCTTGCCTACACTGCTGCGAAGGTGAAAATGAGACGCATTCAACATAGTTTTGTCAATGTTTCAAATCAATTCCATCTAATTCACATTCGACCAGCAGATCAATGCGTCAGCACATGAGACAAAGATGGAAACCAGCTGCAATACCCGAACAAATATTGATTGATTTGAACCATAAATGCATTACATTACATTACAGTCATTTAGCAGACGCTTTTATCCAAAGTGACTTACAGTCAGTAGTATATTACATATCATTCACCCATTCACACACTGATGACAGGCTACCATGCAAGGTGCCACCATCAGACTCTAACTAACATTCATCATCCAGTCCACACCGATGGCAAGCCTTCGGGAGCAACTTGGGGTTAAGTGTCTTGCCCAAGGACACATCGACTGCCGAAGCCGGGTATCGAACCGCCGATCCTCTGAATGGAGAACGACCCTGCTCGATGGTGAAAGTGAGCTTCCTGTTTCCTGTGATATTTCTACAGTAAAACAGGATGTGGCTCTCCACTGCGCCACAGCCGCCCCACATGCGTCACGAGCAAATCAATTTACAGACAAACCCAACGCACCAGTACTAAAAACTATAACCTCACCAGTGTCATTTTTTACAAGGTTTTTTTTTATCATATCTTTTCATTTCAAAGCATTTCAAATTCAGCTAGGGTGAAAAACTTGAAAAGGGCTGGTTTGATATACTGTGAATGACAAAAAAAAACTCTATGGTGGCAGCCATTAAACCCTTTTGGATAAATCCCACTGCATGCACCAGAATAACAGCCTAAACAATGAAAATCACATCTTTGGCCAAGTTAGCCTGAGATTGTGTACACCATTTCTTGAGTCTGACATCTGGTAAATGTTGCAAGTGATGACTTTTTTTTTTTTTTTTTTTTTCTTTTCAATCTGCTGAGCGATGGCTGGACCAGTGTTTGTGTTTCACACTGTGAGCAAAGAGAATTTTCATGTGCAGCCACAAGAGGCCTATTTGTGACTTTCTTATGAGGTAAGTGGTTTTGATCCCAGGTGCACAATACTGACAACATTTCTAACATAGCGAACAGACCAACATGCACCGGGGCTTTACTCAATGGTAAAATGTCATGCGTTTAATGTGAGAGCTATCTTTTTTTTTTTAAAAAGCTAGTTGATTGCTTTCCCCGTGAGCCCCAGGTGTTAATCAGTCCCTGAACAGTTGCAGAAACACAAACCAGCAGAGATGTGAGGAGCAGTGTTCAGAACGACCCGCAGGGAAACAAAAAAAAAAGATAGATACCGTTCTGGTTACCGCCATATGTGCATTCGCTGAAGACATAAAGAAAGTTTCACACTAGCCTCCCAGACTTCTAACCGCCCACACCACCCATCCTCCATCACACCCTCCATCATAGAGTACCTGCAATCTAACAACTTTCAAAGTGAGAACTTGGAGCAGGGTGGTGATGGTGAAAGTGAGCTTCCTGTTTCCTGTGATATTTCTACAGTAAAACAGTATGTGGTAGACAGGAATAGTTCTCAGCACAGCACAAGCTTCATGGTTGTGTTGGCCGCAAGTGTGCATAACCATTATTTAGGACATTCTCAAAAAGAATTTATGGGTGTTTATGTCTGTTGCTGGATTCTGATTTTCTGAACAATGAAAAAATAACAGTATCATAAACTCATCTTTACACTTCAAACAGAAGCATCTAAACAGAAGGTCAAAGACATATTAGTCATGCAATTTATCAAGAGTTGTAATATTAAAATGCATTAATAGACTGATAGAAACAGTTCAAAGTATGCATTTATTATGCATTATAAGTATGCAAAGTAACAACTATGCGTGTATGTACATAATTGGGAAGTCCCTAATGTATATGTATGTATGTATTTATATATATATATATATATATATATATATATGAATAAATCCCATTCAAGCAAACTTGCACTGACATGCATTTCTTATCAGCCCACGCGTACCAAACTGAGCTGAGCTGCTTGCTCTAAAATTCTCCTTCAGTTTTGTCTTTGTATCTCAAGAGTAGCACTTTGAACTTCAGCTTTGAACTCTCTTTTGGCCTTACACATGCATCTCTGAACCGCTGATGTGCTTGAAAGCAAAACTTTTCTTGAAAAGGCTGACCTTTCCACCATGTTGACACAAGGGTTCACACTTTACATTCTTGGGACATGTTTCAGTGCTCATAGCGTAATACAACACGCCAGGCTCTTTGGGTCATTAGTTAGACGTTAAGAAGTACCTTGGCAAAAGGACAAAGACATGTGAACTAGCAAGGTTAAGCTTAATGATGATTAAAATAGCTTAATGATGATTAAAACATTACAATACCATACACCAATACCACGCATACTCCATTTAGAGTTTGGGGAAATTAAGCAATATACTAGTCCAAGTGAACAAGTATAAATCAATTATTAAATGTCCCCAGTGCAGTTCCCATTGGTTTAATAAACCCTTCTAGTAAGTGTCACCATCTCAAAAAGATGGGGGAACTTGAAGGGCACTCGAAGAGCGCATACCTCAACTAAGGCCAATCCATTCCAAAATGTAATGGGTTTTCCCTTGGCCCATGCTGCACCCTTTCACTCAGTTTAATAAAAAATCCTCAAATTCGTTTTTCTTTTTTTTCATAATCCTACTGACAAACAAAAAAACTAAACAGTAACATATCAGCCTTGGTGCAGAAGTTACGGCAGATAACTGCAATGGAGATATGGAAACATATTGATTTTTTACTAAAACACAACCAACTGAAAGGGTCCTTAGAGAGCGCAGGCTTCCACCAATGCCATTTCCATAACATAAAAAGAATGTGTGTATGACGCGGGATTACGAGCAGAAGTTAATTACAACCATGAAAATGAAAAGCTAAGAGGCTAAGAAGACATGTCTCTGTATTGACCTCTGCAATGTTTCAGCACTACATTTTAGCAGCGCCTCACCTACAGACCTACACACTACACACACAACAAGCAGCGCTGACAGAGAAACAGTAGTTACAAGTACCTCGGCCAATGTCGATATATAAATGATAAATAGACTATATCAATTCTTAGTCAGGGACACTTCTACTCTCCACCAAAATAACAAATATGATTCTTGCTTACCTTTACTGTTTCCAAGACTTTTTTCGCCACAAAAATTCTAATGTGGTGAACTTCACGGCACTAACAAATTACATTAAATACTCCCCTTCATAGATACTGTTTTGCGGTTCCTAATCACAATCCCATTCTGCCCAACAGTCAGTAGTCTTTACTGAAAAAGTGTACTCAATGAGTGATTGACTAACAGGAAGGGGGGTAAACATAATTTGGGTGACCTGATCCTTTAAGTGATGTTGGCATTTTTCATTCGACCAAAGCCTTAGCCTGACAGACTGAAAACAGACGGACCCCTCCACCGACCACCATTAACTGTCCGTGTGTATGTACCTTTTTGCTAATTGCGCTTCAAGCTGAGACTAAAAGATGAACTCTGCTGTCGTTTATCAATGAGTCATTACTCGCCTGCATGTGGGCGCACATTTAAACGGCAGGTTGTGTAACTCTGACAGCCTGACATGAACGCACATCCCTCTTTCACATACTGTTCCGGCAAAGCAGCCCAATGATATTCCACTGGAAACAAGGCGCTCTCATTTAGGAGCCGAACGCTGTGATCATGTTCCGTTACTGCCGTCTTTCTGCCTCAACACCCGTTGAACTAGATCTGCCTGGGAAGATCAGCGATGTGCCGCTGCTCCGCTCGGTTTCGCAGAACTGTTGTTGCAGCATTTGAGTAATTTCAGCTCACAGTCTGCAAGCCGAGCACTTCCCCTCGGATCAATACCCAAGTCAGGGAAGGGGAGATGCTGTGCTGTGTTTCTTTATTATGTAGTTTCTCTGGGGGTGCATAGGTCGCATTGATCAAACGGCTTAAACTTGTAGTCTAAGGAAGCTATTTGAAAGATCATTAGATAATTGCTTGTATTTATCTCACCTGAAAGCCAGAAAGAACAAGGCCTCCTTGTGCATTTGTGCCTGCAATTTGATGGCTAAATTACAGATGCCGTCTGTGCGGTTGAATTTATGCACAACTCTTTTACACGGGCTGCTAAGCCTCTTTTGTCCCGACTACCCGAATTAACTCCACTTTCTCATTACAGATGCAGACAGATTAATCATTATAGATCCAAATGGAGTTGCCTTACAATTAGGCTTATAAGAAGAAGCAGCCTGAAATGGAAACAATAGCTGAAATTGGTATTGGTCTGCTAGACAATCAACTTAGTGACATGCTAAAAAACTTCCTCCATCTATGGCAGTCTTGAAACAATTAGTTGATTCATCAATTAGTCAAACAACAGCAAATTAAACAATAAATACATTTTGCCACCTGCTCATTTGAGTTTTAAAATGTCAAACTTGTTGTTGTTGTTGACCCGTTTTCAGTATCTCAGTATCTTTTTATTTAAATATTGTTAACTAAATATCTTTGGGTTTTAGACTGAGACAAAACATTTGATCTGAAGATTTATAAAAAATAACATATTTGTAAATTTAAGACTTGAAATAATGAAGGTATTACAAAATGAAAACCATGCTTCAACTTTAATTTTTACCTCTTTCTTAAATTATTTTATAAACCTTTTTTTTCTTTTAATAAAACAAAACAAAACATTGTTAACAAGGAAGACCTTGGGTTGTTGATAATGAGAATAAATATGAAACACATTTTAAATCATACCCTCTAAACTAAAAAGGTATCTGGATTGAATTGGAGTCAAACAATATTACGAAGCTTGTTTACAATAAAAGATCAAAAACTAAAAATTATCTCTATTAATTTTCTTCCCAAAAAGACAATGCAGCTAAAACAAATGTCAACACAAGGCCCATTTCAAAACACATTGCACCTTCTAACACTTTACTTATCTCCAATTAATTTGTTTATAACAGTGGAACAAATATATTCAAGATCAACCAAAGTGAAAAAACTACAATCACTTACTTTACTTCAGTAAATTGACTTAAATCAGCTTATGGTCTACTGAAATAGAGCATTTAGCTTATTGGTATTTTGAAAACTGCATGTTTTAATAATTTAATAATAAATCAAAAGAAAAAGAAATGACGGAAGTTGCTGTGAAGAGATTGTTTGCATGTGAGAAGCTGAACAATCGTGTCACTGTATATTTGTAGGAGAACCCACGGAAATGAGGCCTACATTTTCTTAAGATATCATAGGACCGTTGTATGAGAACATATTTGATAATGACATGGTGAAGAAGACAAATGCAATGCCTCTGCGTCCAGAATAGCGTAAAGCAGATTTATACGTGCATTGCCAGGAATTAATCAGAAAATATTAGGCCTGGCATGATGTCAATAAGTTCATAAGTACACACCAGGTAGATAATGATTCCATGGCTATAGCATTTTATTTTCAGTAGGCATTTTAAGGCTAATCCAACATAACTTAAACAAATACCTCTCTCTAATGCTTTCAAGCTGATGCTTGCAGGCTTCTACTGCATGAAGGACTGCCTGTGTGAGTGTGTCTCTATTGAGAGAGAGAAAGTGGAGAGAGATCGAGACGGATCACCGAGAATAAAGCAAAACAGCCCAGCAGTGGAGCAGCAGTGAGATGCCTTTTGCTATCACATTTGGGCTCCACCACAACTCTAATTTGGTCGGATCAATGCTGCAACCAATTGAAATCAGCCTCAGACATACACCGCCACACACTAATTACTTTTTTAACCTTTTTGTTCTACTTTTTGTTTTAGTTTGTTTTCATTCTGTTGATCCCGGGGGGAGAGAAAAAACAAATGCGTCCCTTTAGGCCGGAGACAGATGTCAGTTGTGAACATTAATTACTGAATTTAATTATTGAGTTAATTTTGTTTATCCAGATAAGGCATAGATGGAGAATGGAGGTGGTAATGGAGTGTGTGTTTGTGTGTTGAATAGTTGCGGACCAGGACGGTCAGCTGATCCAACTGCTGTTCACTGTTTTATTTATTTGCTGGAATACCTCCTGTCTGATTCCCTGTTACTTACAAAGCTATCTTTCCATTTGCTTGTTTAAATTAGGTGCATGCAAGGGGTGGAGGTGGGGTCGACGGTGAGCTGCAGTGATAACTGTAGCAGACGTGGCTGCAATGTGAGCACTGAGGCAGATGTGTTCACTATAGCAAGATAATAAGTCCGGCCTCTGACACTCTTTAATAATGCCATCTTATTAAGGTGGTGGTTTAGACGTGTGTATATGTGAGCAGAGTGTTTCATTTGAACCGATTTTATGAGAGTTGCTTCTGTCGATATTCATATGTTTTGCAGGGTTTGGCTCTGTTTACCCTGGTAGAGTTTGAAAGCTTGCTTTGTTGAATCTTTAGTATGTTTTTAAAGGATCGTATTTGGGTTGTGATGTTTACACGGAACATGGAGAAACTAGTATTTATATATGTGAATATGCAATATTCTCCAAGTATCATTGTTAGCAACTATTCGGCACTCTTGTTATTTCTGAAAGGACATAGTTAAGTTTCATACTCTCCCGCTGATCCACAACATTATTTATCCTCATCACCACAATTTTGTTTGAATTTTCACATGTAGATAATCACAACACTGTTGATCATCATGTTTAATTGGTGTCTCTTTTTCACTGACTAATTTGCAAGTAACTTTTAGTTGAAGATGCACCTGCACAGGTGGCAGCAAGTGATCAGAAACCTGGTTGAATTATTTAAATGCCAAAATATTACAGTTGCTATAGGAACATTGCAGATAATGCATAATCAGGCCTTTCAAAACCAGGGCAAGGCCTTATCCAGGTTTCTGAAACTGGTGATGGTTATGCATGCAAAAAAACAATTCAAATACTCCAAAAAGATGATCAAACCGAGGATACGTAAGCAGACACGAAAATGATATATGTTAAACTACAGACACTCCTGTGAAATCCACTGTTTCCAGTTCATTTACTACTAACTGTCAGTACGCCTGTCTTTAAGGTGCAAGACACAGGATTGGGATCGTTACAAATGCCTCTCAACTCTGTCAACATGGGGCTAACAGTGGATACAACGGCAGTAGTTCTAAAAAAGACATAACAGTGCACGAGCTATGGATCATTACGGCGTCATCAGCTGTCACCGCAGTGTGATAGCAGTGTGTTAGCAGTGATAGATAATAATAATAATAATAATAATCAATCCTTTATTAGTCCCAGTGTGTTAGCATTGTGATAGCATAGTGATAGCAGTGTGATAGCAGTGTGATAGCAGTGTGATAGCAGAATGATAGCAGTGTGATAGCAGTGTGATAGTAGTGTGATAGCAGTGTGATAGCAGTGTGATAGCAGATAGCAGTGTGATAGCAGAATGATAGCAGTGTGATAGCAGTATAATAGCAGTGTGATAGCAGTAAGATAGCAGTGTGATAGCAGTGTGATAGCAGTGTTATAGTAGTGTGATAGCAGTAAGATAGTGTGATAGCAGTAAGATAGCAGTGTGATAGCAGTAAGATAGCAGTGTGATAGCAGTGTGATAGCAGTGTGATAGTAGTGTGATAGTGTGATAGCATAATGATAGCAGTATGATAGCAGTATAATAGCAGTGTGATAGCAGTGTGATAGCAGTGTGATAGCAGTAAGATATCAGTGTGATAGCAGTGTGATAGCAGTGTGATAGCAGTAAGATAGCAGTGTGATAGCAGTGTGATAGTAGTGTGATAGCAGTGTGATAGCAGTGTGATAGCAGTGTTATAGTAGTGTGATAGCAGTGTGATAGCAGTAAGATAGCAGTGTGATAGCAGTGTGATAGCAGTGTGATAGTAGTGTGATAGCAGTGTGATAGCAGTGTGATAGCATAATGATAGCAGTGTGATAGCATATTGATAGCAGTGTGATAGCAGTGTGATAGCAGTGTGATAGCAGTGTGATAGCAGTGTGATAGCAGTATAATAGCAGTGTGATAGCAGCAGTAGTGAGGTAGCCAGTGGGGGAAAGCTCACATGCAGTAGAAGCATGCTCATCTGGCACAACATACACAAACACACACTCTCACACACACACACACACACACATGCACATCTGGCACACACACACACACAACACACACACACACACACACACACACACACACACACACACACACACACACACACACACACACACACACACACAGTGACCTCATTCTCCGCTCAGATAGAGATTACTCCAATATATTTTTTACCTAGAAAACTGTTCTTTCTGTCAGAATGTAAAATACAGCTCCTAGAGAACTAAGAATTCCGACAAAGTTCAGTGCTTGATGACCGTGAAGCTTTACATGGGGTCACTCAACCAAGTGCTGTAATTAAACATTGCTAATCTCATTTCAAGGAGGTTTAAGGTGAAAATGTTTTCAAAATTAAACATATTATGTATAATAAGTGTCCTTCACTGTAGTGAATGGATATAATACTAATTTTAGTAGCCTGCCCTTTACTTCATGGGACCTTTATTCCTGCTCTATGATGAGACTGTGTCGTTGTTCTCGTTAGCTCAATACATGGAAAGCAGGGACTGAGAGTGACTGAGAAATAAAGGTTTGGATGTGAGAAATTGCCTTACAACAACAACAAATCCAAGCGTACACATTTATCTGTGTGTATGTGCTGCAAACAGAGAAATAACTGTCATTACATTATTGCCTTAACATAATATAATGCTACTGCTAGCATGCTGTTACATTTCTGCTCCTTTTTGTCCATGTCTCATCAACTGCTGCAGATAATGACTTTTTACCTCGAGATGTAGCTTTAGCTTTTTGCATCATGAAGTGATGCTGAGTGGTCATAATTATTTTGATTGTAGCCATCAACGACCCATTTGTTGGGTTCTGAAGTTCATATGAGTCAGGTGAAGACTGCGTTTCCATCCATGTCAGAGAGCTCAGGTTAACTAGCGAGCCCGCAAGAGCTGCTGATAACTTCTGTCAGGGACAGTTTTCCTTTTAGCTGGCAAACTGATGGCGAGGACTTAAAAAATGAGAAACCTGCTTCTGTCTACCTCTGTCCGAAATCAAGGACAAGTTGTCTTTAAAATGTACTACTAATTTCAATTGATGAATGTGCATAAATTCTCATCATAGACTTTAAACGTACAGTGCTAGATTGGAAAGCCCTTTACGCTATGCACTTCTTTAGCTTTTAGCACTCAACAGCAATTCAAAGGGCATTTTATCATGTTTTCTAGGGTTGGGCATCGAAAACAGTACCGGAAAACTCCAATCTCAAAGTAATAATAGTAATTACAGAAAGTTACATTTTTGTTCTGCTCATCGGCTCCTAAACAACTACACGCTGGCGCCCTTTCTGGCCTGCACCCTAAACAACGGCGGTGGAAGGCTCTCAGGGGGGTTTCCGTGGCAACAGGCAGGTGATGGTAGGTGCAATAATAAGGTCCTGATAGCTAGCAAAGTGACAGCAGATAGATGAAAGGCGGCTATTCTGTCACTCACCAGGAAGTGGGAGCCATGCAGTGAAGGGGCAGATCTGAGAGCCAGTGTAGAACGGATGGAAAAAAACAAGTAGTTCTCTTTACATTCACCTCCTTTCTGTCTTTTCTTTCTCGCACTGGTAGTCTGTGACAAACATCAACACCGCGGCCAGCATTCAAAAGAATGTAGCAATAATAATGGTCAGTGTTATTTTCATACTTTGAGCCTACATGGATTTAAATTGGATTGCTACAACAGATGATGATCATTTGAGCTTCACTACTGACCCTGAGTGTCAGTAGCACAGTTTCTCCTCCTGATGAAATATTGAGATTTGAGTGGGCTTTACAATTGACAAGGTGCTTATGAAATAGTTACGGCTCTGTAGCACAGCTGGTTTGAACAATATTATGACTTTCTAATAAAATTGCTTTATTTAACTTTATTCTAGTAATATTGTAACTTTTATTTCGGAATATTACCACTTTATTATCGACTTCTCAAACAATAACAAATAAAACAGATATGTGGGAACATTTTGGTATATGCAGAAATCTTGATGAAACGCATATGAGCAAATACAGTCCAGGGGTTTTATATATATATATATATATATATATATATATATATATATATAATAAAAATGCATTATTGAGCTGTATGAATGCCACACACACTTTTAAATAATGTTATTCCCAAAACACAAGACAACAAAAGAAGAGAGAAGGGTAAAGCAAGACTGAATGTGTGTTCACGCGGCAGAGAATAGGATTTCTTTAGGAATTAAATAAGTAGTTGACGTGCAGTAAGATTGTCACTACCCTCCACCTCATATACATCCCCACCAATGAATAGTAAGCCCTTGCATACACTCATGGAAACTCATTATCTCAAGCTTTCAACTCCAAGAATTGATACAAATAGGACAGATTTTCTGCCCCGCTAATGATACATTTAATGACCTCTTTCTCTCTCTCTCTGTTTTCTCCTCTCTGTCCATCACATGCACTGACTCAACTCACATTTGTGCACAATCTCTCTCACACACACACACACACACACACACACACACACACACACACACACACACACACACACACACACACACACACACACACACACACACACACACACACACACACAAGGAAACACAGCAGTGTAAGGGAATTAATCTTCATATATTGCATCCTACCAAACTGCCCCTGCTATCCGTTTCCTCAAAGACATAACAGATGTGTTTGCTCATTCCTGACCTCGTGCGTGTGCATATTCATGCATTTGCACAAGCGTGCAAGTGTGTGCCTGCATGGATGACTTTGGAGCTCTGTGTGTACATATGTGTGCATATGTGTGTGTGTTAGTGATACATCACTGATTGTCCAGTAACATATTTGTGGCAGCTGCAGTAGAGGGTCGAAGGCTACAGAAGAAAAAATCTGACTGATAATTCTGCTGTCGCTCATCAGTAAATCAATACAGCCCAATACACACACACACACACACACACACACACACACACACACATCCACTCCCACCATAAACAACATAAACATGTGCATATCAGATGCATGATGCATGAATGCATTTTATAACTACATCAATCTGTCCATACCAACACTTTGCAGGGACCTTCTCAATCAATCTGTCCACACCAACACACACACACACACACACACACACACACACACACACACACACACACACACACACACACACACTCAGAAACAGCACTCGCACGCAATAGTGCCGGCCTCGGGCCTCCTGAGGGTGCTGGTGGGCATGGCTGATTGACCCTGCCTCACCACTCTGCCCAGCTCTCTGCCAGAAAATCAACCAATTAAAAGATGCAGGCACCACAGCATCGCTAGAATTGTGGTTAACGGCAGCTGCAATGTTGAACTGGGAGGCAGCTGTGAGGAGCTCTGACCTGACAAAGCAGGACTCTCTCTCTCTCTCTCTCTCTCTCGCTCTCTCTCTCTCGCTCTCTCGTTCAATTTATATCTTTACATATTGTTTTATTGATCATTTTGTTCACTATTTCCACCAAGCATGAATCAGCCCATTAAATGTAGAGCCACACTATTTTAGATGACTCTTCATATAATAAAGGCAGAAAATCAAAGGGGTAGAAGAACCCAGCTCGTAAATCCAAAGGAGAGACGAGCACGTACAAAAGGGCTGCAACGTTTTCTTCTTGGCCCCGAGCAGATCATTTTGTCAGACAGCGGTTGAAACTGAACTTGGGCTGCATCTTATGATTATTTTCAATAATTATAGTGTCTGTTTCATTAGATTACAGCCCATCTGAAAAACCCCACAGTATGCAGAGGCTCCTAAGTGCCAATGGTACGTATGCACCTGAAAATAAAATCTGATTTATTTCGTTTTTTTTAATTAATTCATTTCATTGTATTTCATAATCCTAATCGGGCTTTGGCATGTCAGATGCCATGCAAATAAAGCCTGCTGAACTGAATGGAGTCCAGGGCGATAATGCTAACAACTGAGGTCCTGCTCAACAGAATGAGCGTCAGCCTCTGGCATCTCACCCTCATCCTCACCCTCACCCGCACGGAGGAATCTGCCAGAGAGTAAGAGGAGCTTATAACAGCTTTTACAGTTCACTCCACTGTCTTTTAAACTCTTGGAAACTGAACAGCTGGGTCAGAATCGGGAGTTTTGAAGCTCCAATCGTACTTACATATGCTGGGAGAACTCAGGCGCCTCATCGTTGACGTTGGCCATTCGAATCCGTACTGTGGTTGTGCCAGTGCGAGGGACCTCCCCCTTGTCAACTGCCATCACTACGAACTCGTACAGGTGGTTGGGCCTCTCGAAGTCCAGAGGCCCTGCAGGGAAGATGGTCCCGTGTGGGGAAATGATGAAGTCTGGACTCAGGGTGTAATAGGTCAGCTCTGCATTCTCTTCAGAGTCACAGTCATTGGCGGACACTAGAGATGACAACACAGAAATAGAGAATAGGAAAAAAGAAGTTAGAGGGTCTTTAAGACAAACAGATTTAAACTTTTCTTTTATCCTAAGAAGTATATATGAAGGCAGATTCATGTGATGCTCTCTCCGACACCACCACTAGTAGTCCGGTGTAGTAGGCTCTCTGTTAACGCTGTTTAGCCTGATTTGGATCATGGACAGTTGATGAATGAAGCCTACATGAGCATGGCTGTTATTCGTTCTGGAACACTCAAACAATTTTTTGTTAACTTTCTCAATCAACACATCTGCAATCCATAAATCCTTGTAGGTTAATACAAATCTGACATATATATGAAATTGTAAAAGTTACATTTTCTTTAAAATAGCATGATAATACAAACTCACGACTCAACAAATTACCCTGTAGAGGTTTTTTTTGCAAAGCTGAAGTTTGTTGTTGGAACATATTAAGCGAAAATTGTATTGATATGGTAAGCTTGGCGTGTGGAAAAAAAGAGACTGCATTTCAACATGATTTCAACGGCTTTGTTTCACACAGAACTGTACACAGGATCAATACTGCATAACTATGTTTTGGTTTTCACCTTCCATTTACTGTCCCACTTGGGTTTCTTTAGAAAAATGAAATGACATTGAATATACTTGCAACAAACTTACACATTATGCAAGTAAAGCATACTGATCTAAGTCATGTTGAAAGAGAAAATATTAGCTGAATTAAACCATTAAGTACAATTTATTCTATTAATAAACTAGTGACAAGTTTTTTTCTTGTATTTTGTATATGAGCAAAGGAACTTAACATTATACAGGATATCTAATCACTTCTCATGCTATGTGACCAAAGTGAAGACTGAATAGGAAGCAAGGCCCCCACTGACTTAAATGTTCGGTTCACACAAAAAGAGTGTTATTTGCACAGCATGCATTGAAAGGACTGTCATTTTGCAACATTTCTGTTTCTACATTACACATTGGGAATCCATGGAGCCCGGACTTGCGCGGCCACAAATTGATTGCCTTGCTAAAACTGAAAAGATCCACCAGGGATTTGAATAAGCATATTTTCCGCTAACAAGTCATTTTGCCATCAAACTCTCAATTCTCCAATTCACCTTACATTGCATTTTGCCCGTGGCCATACACACACACAAAAACAAACACCCTACACATGAATTAATACAGGCACATGAACACGTTAACACAACATTGTTATCTGCTTTAGCTCACAAACTGTACCTCGTCATTGCCATAAAGCATCGGAGAAACTCTTAACACACTTCTAATTAATATTTGAACAAAATGTCAACACAAATCGAAGATATCTCAGTTTATTAAAGGTGCATTATAAACTCCATCCACATAGTTTGTTTTATTCCATTATGTCAGTACGAGTCCAATTATAATTGGAATACAACAGATTATTTGATTTTGCAAGCGTTGTTGTATTAAATACAATGTTTTTATTAACTGTGGCCTCCAGTCTTTCATCATCCTGAACAACCATCAAATTAAACTACAATCAATTATATTTTCCAAAATACATCTTCCCCCATAAAGCTGCAAGATCAAAGTGCCCTAAACCATTAAGTCAAACTGAAACAGAGAGGCACATTCCATTATTACTAATTGAAAACCTTTCAAATGCAGGCTGAGAATATTGCAGAGGTGACAAATCAAGAAAAAAACAAAACACAGGGATGATTTACATGTAACATAGTTTGAGATCTGTCTTTAAAATGTTTGTCCATGTAGAGCTGATGATGCAGGACTACAGTCATCAGAAAACTGAACAAAGAATGAGTTACCTCTTAGTCCAAATGGCCTCATGCTTACAGCTTTTGGTTTGTTTGTAATAAGCAACACTAGGAAAACGAAACGGACCAAAACGAAAGCCAACAATGCATGTTCTGAACCAAACTACATCTCAGTAAGCAGCATTGGAAACGAAAAGGGCTTATCATCAACACTGGACCTTTAGTTTCTTTCCCTCTGTCGGCCTTTATCGGTATAAACCATCACATCATTGTCTGGCTGGTAAGTATGAGCATACTGTGTGCAGTTTACCCACATTACAGAATGTATTAGTGCTAAGAATGGTACCTACAGTATCTCACAACCACACTGGATGATTAAGAAAATCCATAGAATTCTGAAAAGATGCAAACAGCACAAAAGGAGGGGTGAGAAAGCTAAGAGTATGCCACTAAATCCTTAAAACTATATTATTCAGACAAACGGTTGTCAGCTGCTAGTTGATAAACTGAAATCTCCCCAAAAGACAGGAGGAAAACAACAACATTGTAATGTATTGTTTTATCTTTAAATTGCCTTAAGCTTTGGTTTACAGCTGCAAAAGTAGCTTCTCTATATCTATTATGTCACAATGCCTTCTTTTTAGCAGGGAAGAAATTGCAATATACAACTGAAACTGCATCAAATCTGGTGTGGAAATGCCAATTTGTGTCCAGACTCGGCCACACTTTTATATTTTTACAAATGATGGTGTTTGTAAAGTCTGTTATTTAGATTTATGGTCAGATTTGCAAGCTGGATAAAGTGAATTTACGCGTGTTTACCTTGCACCAGTGTCGTGGTTACAAGGACTGACATTTTTCTGAATTACAACTGAAACGCAGCCGTTTTGCTGCTGTAAAGTGATGAATAACCTCTCATCCAGCTACGATGGGTAGAAAATGGACTGCGGCGCTTTTTTACTGCTCGTCCTCCTATCCTATGCTGCAGCCAAACACATGTCACACATGAGTCAATATCTAATTTACTAAGTAGAGATTTGTGCTCTTCAGAGCACCGTTTGAGCATGTATTCATCAGCAGGTCCCTCTGTAACCTTGAATCAGCATTGTTGTGCTGGCATCACTACATGTCCGTCTGAAATATAATGATTTTGTACTGAAGATGGAAACTGCAGGAGACCCGGATCTCCATGGAAAGCAACATAATTGGCTTTCTTGGCACTCTGCAGATCTTTTATCCGGCTTGGCGAAGTATACATTTGTTCACTCTCATGATGGAAGTGATTATGGGATTACTATCACATGATTTAGCAAAATGATGCTGGATGGCCATTTCTCCCTCATTTAATTTAATATGGTGCCTTTTAACCTGTTTAATGAAGTAAGGGGAAAGAAAAAAACATGTTTTTATTTCAGGCGGCTGGGCTGCTCAGCTTCAGGTGGGCTCAGAACTAGATCCTGTAGAAGTAATCCCTTTCAGTGTAACATGCATTCAAGCATTTATTATACTTCATTGTGTAAATGTAAAAAAACAAAAAAAACAAAGAGTGTTTGGCCAAGGCGCACAATGTGTGAGCCATTTCCCACCTTACAAAGCATACAAGCCTATTGCCTATGTTCAAATGACAATATTGGAAACTCTTTAAAAGGTTCTAGAAAAAATACTGTTTCAGAAATCATAATAAACAGATGGTTCAGGAAACAATGACATTTTTAGTTAGCAAAGATACTCACAAACTTACAGACAACCCTCACCCAACACACATGCGCACACGCACACACACACACACACACACACACACACACACACACACACACACACACACACACACACACACACACACACACACACACACACACACACACACACACACACACACAGCAGCAGCGTGGCGCTTCTCGCCTCCCTTAGTGCACCTGTTGATGGCAGCAAGCTGAGGGCCTGCTGTGCCTCCTACACCAAACACCTCGTTTCCTTACTCACTCATTAACTTTCTCCCTCACTCACTCGCATTTGACAGATGACAGAAATGAGAGAGAGAGAGTTACATGCAACAAAGGATCGAACCTGGGACGTTGACTGTTTGCTCTGTAACCACTCAGCTACCATGACCATCCAAGCATTTCTATCATTTGATCTGGTGTACCATAATGACAATTCAGCAAGGCTGAACCGAATGATTTGGAGCTTCGACGGTTGCCATGGGAATCATCATCTGAATCAGTCATCGAATGCATCGGTTTTTTTTGTATATACATCATCCCGTCTCCTTCACTTGCATATAAATATATTTAGTTACAACGTTTCGGTACCTACTTCATAAGGCTACTTAAGGGCTGTGTACCGAAACGTTGTAACTAAATATATCTATATGCAGGTGAAGAAGACAGTGTGCAGGATTTCCTTTGTTCTATATTGTCCACGCTTGGTATTCTCCTACGCACCTGTCAAAAGCTTTGCTCTTTTTAAATATACATGACCCAAAAAATCCCAAATAGCACATGAAATAACTTTAACTGGCCCAACATCATTCATTTAGCATTCGACGAATAACTTTGTCCTGGTTCCTGAAATGCTGAGAAATAGATCGATAGACAGATCAGCAAAGACAGGTCTTTTATTTTATACATTGTCTATCTATTTACTGAGATGTTTTTAGGCCGACATATGAGAAAAGATATTTGTACGTGCTATTGCTGTAATTGATTTAACGGGATTATTGCACATTTGTTGGCTCTTTGGTTCTAGTAAAAATAGTATAGTCCTCATCACCCTTTAGACAAAAGCAAAGTGCAGTCAGTCATGCCCACTACTTTGAGGAAAGTTTAAAATCTCGTGTTGATCTTCGTTTTCCCCTCTCACCGCCTTTTTGATGTACGGGAACGTGGCTTAACCCGAGGACCGAGGGGATGCTCCAACTGTAAAGATTTATCGCTAGCAGGTTTTTTTATTCTGATACAACATGCAAAGAGGGATTTTTTTTTTCTAGCAGCTGTACATGTGATTGATATCTGTTCCTCTTACTGACTGACTGATCGAAGGGCGAGGACAACTGATACTCGTAAAAATAACCAGGTTGTCTCTCTACCTCCCTCCCTCTCTTTGTAAGTGTGCATATGAATGAATTATATGTGAGAGAACAGTTGGTGACGCAATGTCTGTAGCGTATAGCCCATAATCTAACTATTTGGATGGATGGCCATTCAAATTTTGTATGAAGATAGGATGAATTTTAAAAACGTTGGTGATCCCCTGACTTTTCATCTATTGCTTTACCAGGTCAAAGTACCAATAAGTCCAATGGATTGGTTTATGACCAAATTCCTTTAATGGGACTACAAGCAACGCATATTAGCATCTTTTGTGGCAACAGCTGCTTTTGCCGAGTTATAGGTAAGCAAAAAAACAATCTTGTAGGGCGAGCATCGGTAGCCGAGTGGTTGCAGTCCATACAATCGTGTCTGAAAATCTTAAAAATAAAAGTCTTACAAATTTTGAGAATTTCTAAAAATGCCACTAAATTGATTAAAAAAATACCTTATTTTTATGTTTAATTTGCAAAACTTCATTCAGTTTTATTCAACTAAACTCTCTTCGCTATGTGTGATTTCAGCTGCAAAGACAACATAACTATTTTCACAGGATACATTGATTTTACAGGTCACAGCTGTGCTGTGACTCAATGTGACACTGTGTGTCTGTAAACTGTGTGTATGTGACTCATTTGCCCTTTATCAAATAGGCAATTTAACTAAGGGTGATAATGACAGTGATGAGAATGATTACAATGATTGCAATGCATTACAGTGAGAACACAGCACACGTGTTACTAGAATTACCGCCTCTGCCAGCTAGTCAATTTGCAGTTTACATCAGTGTCTGTCCAAAATATCACCTCATCATTGTATTCTTTCAAACATTTGTGTGAAATGGTCATAATTAGCATATGAAAACTGGCATTTCAGCCCAAAAATGTGTTTTGTGAGGTCACAATGACCTTTAACATTCACCAACAACATTTTCTAATCAGTTCATCCTAGAGTCCCAGTGGAAGTTTTTACCATATTTGAAGAAATTCCCTCCAGGCGTTCCTGAGCTACAATGTTCATGAGAATGCGCCGCACGGACGACACAAAAACATAGTTCCTCAACAATGCTTTGTAACGTGAACCCGATCCAAAAGTTTTCCGCCTGCAGCGCAAGTTAATGAGCACTTTCAATGCTGTGTCATAACAGCAGTCATTAATAATTTACATAGTGCATGCTGCGTTTTATTTTCCTGCATTTTCTTTCTTGTCAATACTCATTTGCAGCCCTGTTGGTGTTTCCATTTTAAGCCAACAGTAAGTAAACCTGTTTATTGAATTTGAAGCCCCACTTTGTTTTGAGCTGTAAACAGAATGTGGTGGAGCTGCTTTAAAGTGGGGATGTTTCTTTGTTCGTCACGCAATTTGGATCAATAATTGCACTTTTGTAAGATATAAAATGTATTTCAAACATAATGTGTATTCTTTATGCAGCGTGTAGAGGGATAGAGGAGTGTGACATGTTTTGCCGTAAGTTTTGTTGGCAGTCAGTCAGAACCTGAAAGAGAGGTCTTCCCAGTGTTAAGCCACGCTGTGACAGATCAAATTGGGACAAGTCACACCCACAACGGTTACCATTTCCATTTCCCCACCTAACATGAAACTTAAGCGATGACCGTGTGGAAATGGGGTTGTTAATGGGAAGAAGAGGCCAGAGCAGCTGCAGTGATGGAAGAGCTGGTGATTTCACGGCTGCTGGTGCTGACAAGTACCTCCTCAGTTTCCCCACCAGTCAAACACATGCATGTTAAAAAAAGCTCAGCCACTCGTACTCGGTTCTAAAAGCCTCTACAGCGGGGCTTCTCAAACATTTCCATAACACAGACCCCATGCAGGCACACACTGAGCCCACTGAGCTGCACCTGGTTTGGCTTTACTTCCAGGCATTCATGAAGTATAATATGTTGTGTTTTTTGATGAAGTCTAGAATTTTACAACCATCTCATATGGACATGGAGAAAATAAAACTTGTGAAAGCCTTGTGAGCAACTTGGAAAGTCATTAAACCCAGACTGGAAAAAGAAACAGACACAGCACTGCAGCATTCCCCCTTCAGTACTTTTATGATTAATTCATTATATTGTGTTTATCAAGTGTGTTTAAATATTTTTAACAACAATACAGAACATTGCGTGGGAGTTTTTAATTAGTGAAGTTAAATAGCAAAATAGCACTAAAGCATCTTCCTTTAGGTCTTTTGTTTATGATTGTTTGAGAACACAAAGAAAACAGTAAAGTGCATCTCCAATTCCCCTAGCAAGTATGTACAATAGAAAAACAATGAGAAATGGATTGTGAATTCTTAGTGCAAGATAAGGTCAAGAAAATGACCTTATCACTGATGTTCAGGACGAACAGGTGGGAGTATATGGATGGAACACAATCTTTCTGAGATTGTCCCCCGTCGTCTCACCTTGCAGCAGGGATGTGGCTGTTGTCACAGTCTCCGGAACGCCATCCTTGCTGTAAATGGACTGCAGGAACTCGGGAACGCAGTCGTTTTCATCGACAATAACAACTCGCACCTGAGAGAGAGGTTGAGGAGGGGAGAGGAGGAGATCGAAAGAGGGAGAGAGACAGGAAGGTTGTCAATGACGGGAGGAGGAGAGTGAATGACAAAGTCCAACCATCACACCTAAGACTTTTCTCTTAAAGGTGGCATTCAAACACACCAATTCCTGTCACATGTACAATGCACCAATACAGCATGAAGATCTTAAAAAAGGTAAAAATAAATCCGTCAGCATATTATTCCACAAGATTACAAAGTAATTGAAATGCTTCAAGGACTCTTCTGACAAGATAGAAATATTGAAAGTTGAGCAAAAGAACTCTAATGCCGTGTTCACTCCAAAAGCGAAGCGAATATTCGCGACGCGTCCATTTGTGTTTATTCGCTTCATTCGTGCTAGACTAGCTGGAGAGGGTGAGGGGCTTATCTCCATGGAAACCGTTGTCAACTCAGCTATTTATTTCCTCCCTCAACCATGCAAGAAATAACTACTATATCTGCTTTATACTTGTTGTGGCAGTCCCAGATATCCCGGGAAACTAAACGCCGTCTTGTCTGGGTTCATAACATCATCCGGTGGCGCTCTGTGGATTTCATCGAGCCGTATTCACTGAATCCAGCAAGCCACACGTTGGCTGGTTTACTACAGCTGTATGAACCGATTCAAATAAACTATTTTACTGTGATTTAATTGCAATAAATGTACAAAAAGGGACGCCGAAAGAACACACATTTTCTGAACGGAGCTCGGATCGATTGGTGCTGGACTTTGCTTACATGACAGAATGACAGTAGGAGAATCTCAACGCTGATTGGCTTCCGCAACACAGCGTCACGCAAAATAAATATTTCAACTCGCGCGAATGACGCGAATGGGGCGACTTTCGGCTCGAGCTCTTTACATGTAAATTAAATGCGCGGAAAATTTGCTTCGCTTTTGGTGTGAACACGGCATAAGTCAGGTTTCTACCATATACCTGAGTGAAACTGCGTTGGGATTACATCTGGAGCATTTGAATTCAATTCAATTTAATTTGGATAGCCCAATATCACAAATCCTCAGGGCTTGGACCCTCACATCCGATAAGGAAAAACTCCCCTCAAAAACCCTTTAACAGGGAGCAAAAAAAGAGAAGAAACCTCAGGGAGAGCAACAGAGGAGAGACCTCTCTCCCAGGATGGACAGAAGTGCAATAGATGTCATGTGTTATGGACAGATTTTACTCAACATAAACAATATATCATATCCTACTACACTTAAAACGAGTGTAGAGTTCCTGCATTAGTCCTCTCATACATGTCCCAGTAACGCCGTTACTGTCTCTACATGCTAAAGCCGCCCAGGCAATCACAAGTGGAAATGCAGGAGATTAAAAGTCACACCGGGTTGGTGTTATGAAAATTTTTAAATCTGGGATTACAACTTCAGGCACCATCCGGAATTGGTTTTCTTTGGGTCCGGAGTCGTTTTTTCATCTGCCAGTAACCCAAATTAACCCTATCCCTAGCCAAAAGGAAGCCTCATCCCGACCAGCTCCAAAGGCGTGCCCTGACCCTGATCCCTGCGGTTTATTTACCCCCTCCTCAGCGGGGGGGCTTCTGCAGAGTCGGCCACTTCGCCAGGTCAGCAGAAGAATGCAATCTTTTGCAATTGTTCAGAAGCCCTGAGCTAACAAATGAGAGTGGATCAGTGTGCAGAGTTGCATTTGTATGGTGTGAGCATGTAGGGGTGTGTGTGTGTGTGTGTGTGTGTGTGTGTGTGTGTGTGTGTGTGTGTGTGTGTGTGTGTGTGTGTGTGTGTGTGTGTGTGTGTGTGTGTGTGTGTACACTGTAATGCTGTTCAGTTCATTAGGGGGCATGAAGGCAAACACGGCATCTTCTGGCAGACGTTGACTGCCTGCTTGCAGCATTCAGGGGGAATAAATATAAAGACAGGGGCCGAATGGAGAGCCTCTCTGAACCGCAGCCCCACTTCTTCTCTTCCATATCCACACAGCACTATGGACAAAAACACTACACATCACTCTCTAATACAAAAACACACACACAAACACACATGTTGTGAGTGGCGTGCAAATACCACTGGTATTAAATCCTGGTAGGTAAAATGAAGTTCTGTAATATCAGTTAATCCTTCAGCAAAGATCAGCTTGGAAGCAATGGACAGCAAAATAAAATCTGACCATGTCAACTCCCTGAGGTGATTTCATGTTTGCCAGTGACTGTTAATCTTTGTTTACCTTTGTGTGTGTGTGTGTGTGTGTGTGTGTGTGTGTGTGTGTGTGTGTGTGTGTGTGTGTGTGTGTGTGTGTGTGTGTGTGTGTGTGTGTGTGTGTGTGTGTGTGTGTGTGTGGCAGAGCGCCTGTGTGCCTGTGATAGGAAATGGCTAAGGTTTCGACCAGACATATGAACTGAGGGTACATGTGTGTACGAGGCTGAGGAAAAGCAAGATTGAATGAGAAGAGAGGGGTAATAAAGCAAGATGAGCTCAAACACATGCACACTCACTCACTCACTCACACACTCACACTCACACACACACACGCACACACACACAGAGGGCAGCTGCAGGCAGGTCTCAGGCTGGTTAGGTAACTAATGGCGCCAATGAGCTATCACTCCTGGAGGGAGAAACTTGGAAACTACCTGCAAATTAAAGTCATGCTCAGTGACTCCAGTCAACACAAATACACCACCTATTTTGGTAGACGGAGACAGAATTTCTGAAGAGCAGAAAAAAAAATGGCAGCTTCACAAATCGAAGCCGGTGCATTATTTCAACAGTCCCCTACTAGTATTAATGCTATAGTAAACTTTAATACAAGGACTAGGGGAAAATAGAATGCTTCAAATGCTGGCTCCAATGATCAACATGATCTACAAAAAGGAAGCAATTCTGATGCATATTTATGGACAAACTAAAAATAAGAAGTGGGAGCTGTCAGTTACAGTTATTGGATAGACAGGAAGTGTCTTAGATGTAAGCAGTCTCAGACAGCTGCATTCTTGCTAAAATCAAAACACAGTGCACACAACCAAAATGCCAGTTAGGCATGGTCACAGGTTGTCATCTTTGGATTGGTTGCTATTCTCCAGAGGGCGGGTCTTATGTAAGATGAGCCTGCAAGAGGGCAGATACCAGGAGAACGATATGCATTTGTTGAGGCTGTGATCGACACTGTATGATAACCCTCATCCCTGAGTTATGATGGGTTAGTATTTTTTTTTCTGCGGTTTGTTTGACCCGAAATAGAATGAAACTGATACGAGCTCAGTGCATGTTTTTGTTGGAGTGGGAAAAAGGACCAGAGTAGACCCGAGCAGGTCTGGGAATTCATGCAGCCGACTGATTTAATCCTCTAGACCTAGACACTAGGCAACACAGAAACAATAAATATAGTGTCTTGATACAAAATGCCTGAAGTCAGTCACGAGCCACAGTCTTTAGTCTTTGTCTCACACTCTAAAAGTTGAAAATGGAGTCATACCCTCATCCGGGCAAGTTCATCTTCAAAATCTATAAGTATCAAAAAGAGAAAATACAGAAAACAGAGCTCGAGGGAGAAAGGTTTCCATCTCATAGGCCTGGTTATATAGTTTATAGAACTGATGTGTTCCTTTATATCTTTCCAAAAGGACATTTTAAAAAGGCACAGGATACAAAGCTTAATGTAAAAAGTTTAACAAGAGGGCCATATTTACATTCCTCCTGATGCAAATTAAAAAAAAATGCACCACAGGAATGCACTACAGTTTTCTTGTTTTGTTTGTCATGTTTTTCTGAAATTCAGCTACAACTGCATTTTTGTAATGCATCCCTTTGACCATAAATTACCCTTGAATCTTTGAATATTTAAATTATAAATGTGCTACTACATGGATTATTCATTTATAAATCCAGAGAAAAGATTGAAAACGTTTAACCGTTTTATCTGTCACACATCGAGTGAACACCATTTCCACCTTGATTTTTTTGTTCTCATAAACACTACTAGTTTTTGTTTCCAGTTGAGGAAACTACACTTTTCATTATAAAAATGCATCCAGTAAAAGACTAAAAGGTAATTTATTATTCAATTTCTGGATGTATTTTTTTTGTAATTTGTTTTAACAGTTTTTTACCATTTTTTATATTGTGAAAATATAACCATCACCATGTTGAGAGTCGTGTGGAGGCAGAAGATGTGCTCTGAAATATCATAATACAAACCTTAAGTATAAAAAGTTTCTGAAACATCAACTGTTTATTTATTGGCAGACATTGGCAGGTGTGTGTTTAATTTGAATGCAGGTTTTGCGCAATTTGTTGGTTCTGACTATTTAGAATGAATATTGTTTTTGTAACAATCTGAGCACTTTACTGTGTTCAACAGGTAGGTTGACCAAGAAAACATCTAAATAAGTTCCTTTGCAGATGGTTGTTAAACAGTAGGGATGTTACTAGTGTGGATATTAAAACAGTTGACTGTGTAGTGTGTATGTTGCCCTGTCACCGACTCCATGCACTATAACCACTCACAATTTGCTGTAGCCATTTAGCCCTCCATTACCCTCTCAATTGTTTCTATGTGATGTAATGATTGATACGGTAGTTGGGTTCAGGAGCACATATAGGGGCATTCAAGCTAATATAAAGCACCAAGCTTTTGTAAAAGGTTCACCCAGTAGACAGCATTAGCCTACACCAACACAATTTTTCCACTACTGACACAGAACACTCAGTATTGGCGAGTAAAATGTTGAAGACACAATTCAGAGAACTAAAAATAGTTTTTTTCTAGTATAGCGCCATGTAAATCTCTTTGAGACAATATCACTCATTTATTAATGCAAAACCGCTTCTTTCAAGAATGGAATTGGAATCAAAATAAAAACAAAAACAAGTATCCGTTCATCGCAGGCAGCTTGCTCAGCGTTCAACACGCACAGCGTAGTTTCTATCTGATGCCGTTTCACTGCACAGCTAGAGAGGCGGCTGTGAGGGCAGGAGGGTTACAGAGTCAAGAAGGTGCCGGCTTTTCAGCGCTGATGGGACTCTATGTGAGGATGTTCAAAAAGCTACCCAGACTCCAGAGGGCAAGCATGGGGCTGAGGAGGCCGGTCAGCCAGAGCAGGAGTGTGGGCAGACAAGGGCACAGACCAACTCCCTGCCAATTTCTTTTTTTCCTTTGATTCTTTCCATTTTCTCACTATTAAATCTATTAATCCTCTTTTCACTCCCCCACTTCTCTCTCTCTCTCTCTCTCTCTCTCTCTCTTTTCTTTCTCTCTCTCTTTTCTCTCCGTCTGTCAGTTGTTCTGTAGTCCACAGGGGCCCAGAGTGGAGCAGTTCAGGACAGATCGGTTCAGCAGGACATGGTTTAGCCTCAGGCCAGAGTAATGATGGAAACCAGACCAGATGCATCGACGCCTGCAGCGGTCAACCGCTGTTCTCTCACTTCCTGACAACATAAGGAAGTCATTGGGTATTCCAACGCAGTTGTTCCAGACAGACAGGTCTATTTGGGTTTGACTGAAGAGAAAACTCTACACTTAACAGGGCACCTAGAGTTCTCTTTGACACTTTTACAATCAATGCGGGTTAAAGGCATCCAATAACAACACATGTAGCATTGACATGTTCAAAATGCCTTCCATTAAACAATAAAGAGACCAATCAGGAGGCCCTAGAAACAAATTATCATTCTAACTGCAACATTTACAGCTATTTACATCCATACCGACACTGTAGATCAATCAAATTAAAATCTAACAGCATCCAAGGTCGTTTCAGAGCAGACTGGGATTTAATGACCATGTGTTGTTACTTTACTGTCTGCAGGATATATCATAGTCACCACTGCTCACCGCAGTTCAACAGCTGTCATCCAGCCAACTTCCACTGCACTGAGTCTGCAATTATGTCAAAGAAGTGTGTGACAAAAGCTTGAAATGCAGCAGATCAAAGTCAGCTGGGCTACATGAGGAACAAGTAAAAGGACCGGACACCATCTTATTCCACTTATTCATTTGAGGACTTGTCAGATATTGTTTACAGTGTGCTGTGCAGACTGTGCAAGACTTGACGAGACAGCACTGTAATGTCAACAATCTTTGAGGTTTGAAGACTGTCATGTCATTGAATTTGACAGTGAAAGTGTGACTTTTGAATTCACACACACGCACGCACGCACGCACGCACGCACGCACGCACGCACGCACAAACACAAGCGCACAAACCTCCGCTGCACTGCTCATGCTCTCCAGGCCCTCGCTGGCTCGCACCAGCAGCAAGTAGCGATGCTGGTCGCTCTCGTAGTCAATGGGGCGGGTCAGGCTGATTTCACCAGTCTCTGTTGAGATGGAGAAGAGGCTGCTGGGATTGATGAGAAGGCTGTAGCTGATTGGTTTCTTCTGGAAGGACACAGCAGGCGTGACCAAGAAGCTGGGGAGACATGGAGAAAGAGTACACCATTGACTGAATATGCAGTAGAGAGCGAGGTGTGTGTGTGTGTGTGTGTGTGTGTGTGTGTGTGTGTGTGTGTGTGTGTGTGTGTGTGTGTGTGTGTGTGTGTGTGTGTGTGTGTGTGTGTGTGTGTGTGTGTGTGTGTTATGCATCAGCATGGTTAGGGCTGGACGTCTTCTGAACATTATTGGATGTTAGAGTGGTGTGGGGAAGAATTCTGTACAGCAGATAGGCCTTTTTTACTATGGAAACTTAACGAGCCGTCACCTGCAGATTTACCAACACCTCAACTGAAGAACTTGTAAGGCTTCTAATTTAGGTTCCTCTTTGAGTTTCCGCTGTGTTTGGCAAACTGTAACATTTTGGATTTAGTACCAGCTCCTGATCAGTGGCTGACAACGGCTATATGTCAAGGCTATAGGTCGCTAAGTTCCTGTGGAAGAAGAGGCCTAAAAGCAGACTTACTGTAGTTGACAACAAAGGAGCAAATCATACACTTGTATATGCATAGGAGAATGGATGTTTATAGTTTAGAAAAAAGTTTGGTGAATAGGTGGGGCAGGTACGCTTTGTCTTGAATATATTTGTGCACAGCAACATGAACTGTAATAAAGTAAGGAAGGGCAGGTATGCAGCTGAAATCAATGTGTCTGCTATAAAAATACATGTCCAAATCCAGTTAATATATCTACTATATGAAATGTCAAAGGGATGCAAAATCGCATTAAAAATAATCAAACTAATGTTTAACTAGCTCAGTTTGTTTGTTTGACTTTAGTTAATTTAAAACTCACCTATTACAACAACATTACACAACAAAGCTAAACAATCTATTGAGGCAGGGGTCAGAGACAGATTTAACAGCTTAAGTTCCCCACATACACTTAAAGTGATATTGATTGTTTGGGAGAAACTTTATTTTAGCTGTCTGAAGGTTGTTCTGCTCCCGTCAACAGCAGTTCATTGCTTTCCTCCTGTGCTGGTGTACCTGCTCTGTTTCTCCAAACTGGGGGGGCGTGATAAACTGACTATAGATAAGTGGAGAGCAGGGTCGTCCCCCAATCAGAGGATCGGCGGTTCGATCCCTGGCTCCGGCAGTCCATGTCGATGTGTCCTTGGGCAAGACACTTAACCCCAAATTGCTCCCGCAGGCTGTTCCTGCGGTGTATGTATGTATGTGTATGAATGTTAGTTAGGGTCCTGATGTTCAGGTGGCACCTTGCATGGTAGCTCCTGTCATCAGTGTATGAATGGGTGTGAATGGGTGATTGATTAGTAATGTAAAAAGTGCTTTGAGTGGTCGGAAGACTAGAAAAGCGCTATACAAGTACAGTCCATTTACCATTTACCTTAAACAAGACCACTTCAAAAATCTGAACTATTCCTTTAAAGTCATGTAGAGCAAAAGGAGAGCAGAGAAGTACAGCGCCGACTAAATGATCTAAGAGCGAAGTGAAGACCAGAGTAGAGAAGAAGAAGAACAGTGGAGTCAAGTACATTTCTGTAAGGAGCTCCCTCCAGAGTAGCACCACGTAGAGTACACTAAGAGGGGGTAGGGGTGGGGGCACACAGCTGAAAAAAGCTGAGTTGAGTTGTTGCTCGTTATTTATTAGACGTGCCATCTAAACCTGACACATCTCCCCTGATGAAATGAGGCTAAACAACAGACTGGAATATCCACTTTATTGGTTTGTCAAATGTGTCAGTCACATTAAAGAAGCTGGAGGGTGATAACGACACCAATCCAAGGACACTAGTCATAACTGTAACACTTTAGTCAGGCCCGAGGCCGCGTGTGCTTGTGTGTGTAAGGATACACAGGCCTACGCAGTTTAATTTGTGAAGGCATGCAGCCGTGTGAGTGTTTGTGTGTGTGTGTGTGTGTGTTTGACATGCATATTTTAACATACATCACACTAATAAACTACAATCTCAGGCCATGCGTTAAATCCTTCACGGACCACTGCATTAAAATGCCATACTGTGGGTGTGTAGATCAATACTTGAAGGCAGTGCTTTTATTCGTGTGCTGCATATCATCTGCAGCGTGTAAAACATGAAGATGTGCTAGCACTAAAAATAAATATTATGCGTCATGTCTGTGTTAGAGAAATGAGAGAAATGTGTGTGTGCACAGATGTGTGTGAATCTGCCAAGTGTTCATCCAATCGAGGTAGGAAAAACCCTTCATTTTGTGTTGCAAGGCCAACATATCTATTCTGGAGGTCATTCCATGCACAGGACAAGGCTTCTTTTTTTTTAAATCACTGTGTGTGTGTGTGTGTGTGTGTGTGTGTGTGTGTGTGTGTGTGTGTGTGTGTGTGTGTGTGTGTGTGTGTGTGTGTGTGTGTGTGTGTGTGTAAACTCACGGCTGTCCTTCAGGCGTGTTTTCCGGTATGGCGATGGTGAAGGAAGCGTTGGCGAACTGTGGCGGCCGAGCTCCGGCCACCACCGAGACAACCACAGGGCGCTGCGGCTGCCCAGCCGGTCGGCAGCCACCACCGTCAGCAGGTACTCCCTGTCTCGCTGCAGGGGAAGGCCTGTCGTTCTGACCTGCCCGTTCTTCCTGTCCACTTCAAAACGGCCATCGCCACCTGCAGAGAGAAGCGACATGCTAGCCGACTGGAGTACCAATTTCTATTAAATATATATATATAAACATAACTTTGTTTTCCAGTCCCTCACAAACGCAAAGGCCATAATCTGGGTTTCAATCGGGCGGCAACCTTCAATTCTGCTGAGCGAAGCCAAAGCGCTAGGGTCTTAAAATCTGCATTCTCTCTACTCACCAGCAGGGGGCGACTCCTCTGTTTGCAAAAATAAATCCGATTTTAAAGTCTATGAGAAAATGACCTCACACTTGATTTATTTTGTCCGTAAACATTGTAAACATGAGTTTATGGTCTCAATCTCTAGTTTGAACTAGTCAAATAGACCATAAATCGATATATAGACCATAAATACGGAGTATGCTTTAGGGCGGGCTTACTGTGATTGAGAGGTCGCTGCAACTACCATAGCCATATAAGGTGGCTTTATATCACTGCTCCACATTCTAAATATGGTTACCTCCGTTCATGCGGGAAAAAAACAACATGGCAACTGCCATAATTCAAGATGGCGAAGACTCCGAACTTGGTGACGTCACCCACACACCAATGGGTGACGTCACCATGACTATTTCCACTTCTTACATACAGTCTATGGTTTTAATGCATCCTTGCAAACAATCATTGGATATCCAATAATATGTAGGAGCTTTAAATCAAAAATGCAGTAAATGCGCAACGAGTGTGCCACGATAAAGCGCTAGATGTGACTGGTCAGTTTTCCAAGGCTTTGAGAATTGAATTGCAAAGAATGGAGAGACGGCAAGTGGGATGTTATAATTCATTAACAGTAGGTAACACAACAGGGTAGGAGAAGCCTTCTCATAACTTTTGTAATAGTAATTTAGAGTATTAGTTCAAATGTTTGACCCTGTGTGATAGAGGGCTTCCTACTGTCACAACCAGTCCTGCATTCACAAAACAATAAAACCAACATCCATTCAAAAGGCTAAAAAGTTTAGTCTCGATATGTTCTGTTTTTTCTTGACATTTCTAGCGACAATTCATTCTCTGTCACCCCCACGGGGAAAATTGGAAGACTGTCTCTTGATAGACAGTGGTTTAACAGCTTCCAAAATGGGCAGAAGAAATCATTACGTGGCAAACAATAAGAAAGGCAATTATTTCTGCGTCGAGGAGAAATTAATTCAATTACACTGGAAAATAACTACGTGCGCATGAAATATTAACCGGCTTAAAAGAGGCTCAAGTTTCAAGGAGCAACAGAAACAGACTTGATTCCGCATCATGAGATACATTTAGAAAAAAAGTATTGACCATGACACATTTATGGCCTCTGTATTATACACTTCAATGTTGAAAAACTCATCTGAAACCAAGCAAACTACTAACGTAATTTAAACTCATTTTGAGAACTATAGTGAATGTCTACGTTCATATGTATATACTAACTTCAGTATAATTTCTAGTAAACTCTAAATATGTTCTGGATGCAGTGTGTACTAAACTAAACTCACAAAAAGCACATACATAAGGGATCCCTCTCTTATACATGCTTATATTAGCGATTATATTACCTAGAGTCCTCACCCATCTACCTTAACCTTTAAGTAAGAAATTAGGACAAAAGGAATTTGAAAAATAGTTTTTTTTCCAATAAAATGTTAAACAATAGGATATGCAAAAGAAAAGTAGAAAAAGATCTACCGTCAGACAGGAAGTACTCCACTTCGCCGTTGTTGCCTTCATCCCCGTCCTCAGCGTGGAGCCCGTAGACCAGCTCGCCCGCAAGGGCATCAGGGGAAACCACAGCCAGGTAGGGAGCAGGAACCATGCACCATTCTGGGATATTGTCATTTACATCCGTCACAGTCAACTCCACACTGACCAAGTACCACTCTGGACCTGAAGATGGATGAAATAGGGAAGAGGGCAGTTTAGAGAGGGTTGATAACACCGTGTCAAGAACTATTTTTAAAACATGATGAACGCAACACTGAGACACACCTAGTATTGGTTAAGAAAAAAGCTTGTCTGACAAATGTACAAACACAACGCTGCATGTGCCGTTACATTTCATCAAACAATATGTTTTTGAAAGCTGGAAGGGTCAGTAGAAACAGTCGAGGTTTCCACTTTGGGAAACGCGATATACCTTTTTTGAAGATAAGAAAATATTGATAAAATATTCAACACAATTGAAGATACATTTCATTGATAATGCTATTTATATTTTTGATTTTCAAGAGATATCACAACATAATTGTTATCGTGAGCCACCATAATCATAACAATCATGTATTGCGATAGCCCTTGTCCCGCATTGCTATGCTAGGTAAATACACTACCATTACATCAGCCATTTTTTAGTAACAAATCATATCCTAGCATAGGTTACAGGAACCCACAACAAAGAACATGCCTGCCGTCTTTGTTCCTATCAGTTTTAGTTTGGGGTTTATCTGAGAAGAATGTTTCACACACCTGTTACACAGAGACACTCTGAATCGCCTGCTGACATATTAAGACAAAAAGCGTATGAGGTTTTGCTTGCTACGTTCATTTCACTCCAAATGTAAAAGTCTAAGACATATTTTATTCCCTTTGGTCTTAGAAAGTTTATTATCTATCGCTGCTCTGTTCTTCTCTGTCGGACCAAAGACTCTTCAAGCAGAGCAAACCATGTGACAGTCAGCCAACAATCGACTAGTGTTTCACTCCAACCTGCTGTGCTGCCAAGGAAAACAGTGCAGCCAGTACAGACTCGCCGGCTGAGGTAGCAGTGTTGCCAGCTCAAAGTTAAATAATACATGTATACAAACCGGTGCCAATAAAAGAAAAGAGAAGAGCTGTTTGCACAAGTCTAAAACCTACTCCATGCATGGATTCTGGACTTGTAAGGTAGCATAATAAAAGTAATACTTCTATGTAGACAACCAAACCTTTGACACAACAAGCAACAATTGATGCAACAAAAAGCTAAAATGATTAACTGGTATAACGCCACATAACTATTGACTAATCAACAGAAAAATTAAATTAGTACTATAGAATACTGTTATTAACTCTTTTTATAATCGAATAAATAGTTTGTCTTTTTTTTTTTAAACAAACATTCGTTCCCACTAGCTTCTTTCATTTGAGGACGATCTGGCTTTCTAACTAGTAAACTGAATATCTTTGGGTTATGGACTGTTGGTTGGAAAAAAAACAGGAATTTGAAGACATCACTGTAAACAGGATAAGACATTGTGATGTGATTATTTTCACATTTCATGGACTAAACCAGTAACTAATCCAATGAGAAAATAAATGGCAGATTCATTTTCAATTAAAAGAATCATTGGTTGCTCTAGATATGCTGCCTACTACACAAAGCAAAGCATTGGTGCACTCGGTACTCCTGCCGTTAAAAGATGCAGTGATGAGGTGGAACAGCCCTTTAGCGCAACAAAAGATTCAAGGTTTTCTGTGCGACATTCAGAGCATAGAGGCGCTGTATACGTCTCTGGTAGTGCTAGCAACCTGTCAAACACTAGGTAGCCTCACCCTGAAGCATATGTTTTGTATATTCAAAATATTTCACTCTAAATGAACATCATTTAATAAATGAACATCATGCTGTAGTGAAGAGGACTTGAAACTAGACATTGAGACCATAAACTCATGTTTACCATGTTTGCTGAGGGAATAAATCAAGAAGTAGAGAGAAGTAGAGTCATTTTCTCATAGACTTCCATACAATTGGACCTCTTTTTGCAAATCGCAGGAGTTGCCCCCTGCTGGTCGGTAGAGAGAATGTAAATTTCCGAATCCGGAGGTCTCCGCCTGGTTGTAATCTGAGTTTCTGGGTGCTTGGTTTATAGACAGGCTGGTCATGTGTGCATGTTAGTGTATGTTAGAGCATGCCAAACTGGCTAGCTCTCTCTTGCGCCTGTTTCAGCTAACAATTACCACACAGGTTAACACTACTAGCTCTGTCAGCCTTATTGCCATGGTTTGGACATTGGAAGGCAAAATATTTGCTCTTAATTCTTTATTCAGCACCTTTAAGAAAAGTACAAGTATTGCAAAAAGGTATTAGGACAAAAATTTCTAACTTTTGTGATACTACATTTTTCTAAAGATGTTGTTTTTTTCGCAATACAAAAACAAAAACAAACAATAAAAAAAAATAAACAGTATGTGGTGGTAGCCATGCTAAAGTCATCCAGTATTTCTTTTCTCACCTGTTCTTAATCAGTTATGCTGTTTTCCATTCAACTGCATGTATTTCTCTCCTGAATGTGTCATATGGACAACAAACAACAAGAAGAAACTGAGAGGAGGCCATCTCTGCATCTCAACTAGCAATTATCATCAGTGATGTGCTGTCTGCACCCGTGTAAACAGCAATCATACTGACACTGGGTAAGCACACTAAGGTCCCACACACACCTTATCAGTCCACCCACACACACTCTCTCACTCACTCACTCACTCACACACTCACACACTCACACACTCACACACACACACACGATGCTGCACAGCAGTGTGTGCTGATCGCAGCAGGGGAGCAACAGTGTACTTTCAGGGCTCGAGCCAGAGAACTGCTCTATGGGGTGTCAGTGTTGGTGGTACCTGATTGAAAAATAAAAAATAATTATTCTCATACAGAAGATATAACAAACTGGTATCCCTGTAGTCGTGCTACATTTATTTTCTGATGGCTGAAGTCCAGAAGCTGATTATTTTAAATATTTTACCTTCTCTGGCTGTAACAATAAACACAAGTAGCAAGAGGAGGAAATGGCTCTTGTTTGTGACCGGACAGTTAATGAGGAAACGCGGATAGAGAGGAGATTGTACAAAGCCATCAGCGCAGGACGTGGTGGTTGCTTAAACTTTCACAATTACATTTTATTTATAATAAAAAATAAAAAATAAAAGTTTTAGAATCAAAGAGGTATATTGCTATGCACCAAGGAGAGTGACAACGCCATTTTAACGTTCACCATGGTTTGGTATGGATCAGGTTGTCAACACAGCTTCAATTATTCGCCTTTACCCTGCAATCCCATGACATTCAAATTCTAAATCAACAACCATATGCTGTGCAGCTTATTTTTTATTTTTTTTGTATTGTCTATTAATCGTGTTTAAAGACAATATTTCTGACCAGTTGCACAAAAACATCAGGCTACTCTTATTTAGTTTGTATTATAATATTAGAGAAGCGTTCCTCTCATAGTGAAGCTGACACCGACCTTTCATTACTTCACTATTCTATCATATAAGCCATATTAGCGTATATATATATTGTTGAGTTATGGCCAAAACCGTGTGTTGATGACCACGAAATTCTGATCAATTCATCATTGTGCCAAATGTCTAGTTGACTGTCACATGAACAGGATTAGGAGTGAAACACAGAAGCTGAGATATGACCCCACGGTTGTTATAGAAACAGCAGAACAATGAAAAGTGGAAGATGGAAGAATTAAGAAGAGAAAGAAAAGGAGAAAACAGCGAGGAGGCCATTGCATAAATCAATGGCATTAGAGGAGAGGGGGAGCGAGGGAACGTTAGAAAGAAAAGCATAAGCGGACATCAGAAGAAGACACGAGAGCGAAATTAACTAGCCACATCTTACTAAAAAATATAGCACTGCACTTGACTCTGGGGTTCAACCAATGTATTGTAAGTGTGTGTGTGTGTGTATATCACCCCCTGTCTCTGTCTCCCTCCCTCCCTGTGGTCGTAACAGATTCAGAATTAATTGGCAAAAGGACAATGCAGCTTTGGGGAAGAAGGGATGGCATTACCCAGATAATAAATCACTGGGCTAATATACAGAGCTCTATGCCAAAATGCATCTCACACACACACACACACACACACACACACACACACACACACACACACACACACACACACACACACACACACACACACACACACACACACACACACACACACACACACACACACACTAATAACGATCATCAGTGGATTAGTGGCTAATAAAGGACCATTGGGAGGTAAGGCTTGGTGCTACTGCAATCCCTCACACTAATGCATCTCACTGGATCCAATGCTATGTTGCAATTCCTCGAAAATAAGTGGGACCTGCCATTACTAATAATGCTACAGAAGGCTGCTCCATGCCCAGCAACCTCATTTTGCCAGTAGGTTGCAAGTCCAAGCATTGCTACATATTCATTTTCACACGGCGCTTTCTTGTTAGAGTATGTGTAAAGTCCTTAAGCCCTCTGCATAAACAACCCTAATGAATCATGTATGGCCGCGTTTCCTGCTTTTTGTTCATGTTAACTATGTTATGATTGCAAATTGTGGTCAAAGAATGGATAAGTATTACATTTTTTATTGCAAAAAGGCTTGCAACGTTTTTCTGTTTCTGCCTTTGGAAGACGAAAAAAAAAAAATCTTCACAAATGATGAAAGACCTTTCACAGCAGACATTTAGAATTACAGGTGGAAACAATTAAAACAGGGCCGACTTCATTTCAGTCATTTTTGCAATTCAATGCAACATCTAATGATCTTTTTAGATACATCAAAATGTCTGCTTTTTTCTTACTGCACTATTTGGTATTTGTCACACTTTCTTTTCAGATCTGACCATAAGAAATCCAACACTGACCGTTATGACGTTTCCTTTTTTTTGGATGACATTTAAAGTATGAGGAAATCGACAATGTATTAATTAGAATGTAATATATGTTATGTGTAGTAAATTATTACTGTAATGTGTGTCTTTCTTTGTCCGTTATGGCCACAGCCAAGTGTTTTACACGGTGCTGCTGTTGAGCTTTGCTTCTCTGCCTGTTCAGTGTCCACTCTTTGTTTTTTTTGTAATTTTTGTAATTTTTGTAAAAAGTCCAAAACCCAAAGAAATCTAGCCAAGTGTGTATCATGTTTCAATGAATGAAACGATTATTTGATGCTCAAATTGTTTGAAGAGTGATTTTCTGTCGATCAGCTAATCAATTAATCGTTCCAGTTCTGTGTTCCCCTTCAAGCTTTCAAGGTTAGTGTAGAGAGCAAAATAAGTGGAAGTAGTCAATAACTATTGGAAAAATATCTCTTCTATTTATCCCTTTCAGTAAAGCTAAAGCACTTGACTTGAGTGGCATCTTTAGGTCAAGAAATAACGAGGAATATAAAACATGGGAGTGTATTTGTGAGATAAATTAGAATGCTCAATACCCCTGAAATCTCAAAGGGGTTATCATCCAGCATGACCTTGGACTCATCCTGGGTGTCACTGTTAAAGATTTGTTTACAACTGGAAGCTAAATGTAGAACTTTATTTATACTGGAGACAGAGCTGCTGTTGTGACTTTAGGTGGTATAAAGAGATGATAAGCAACCCTGTCTCCTTCAAAATGACCTTCCCACACAGCTGAACTGCACTCTCCGTCACCTTTCTAAGGCAATAGTTTTCCTCTGGGATGATTGTCAAAGGACTGAAACTGTAAATAGAAATCAAAATACCAACAAAAAAAAAAATGCTACAAAACTATTTTGTCAGGTTTATGAAACAAAACTACTTGGTTAGATTTAGAAAAAAAAACACGATGGTTTGGCTTTAAATGACTGCATGATGGTAAACAAAGGTTTAGGCAACAAATCTACTTTTTGAATATGTCCAGGCAACAAATGTTCTTGTTTCACATGGGATGCCACAACACACTCGTGGTTGAAAACCAGTGATTTTTGACCCATCCATAACCTGGACCGTGAGTAGCATGCAGACTTCTGTGGACTCATTAGAACCATATTTGTAATACCTCAAAAGCCCATGTCAAAATACATTTTTCATGAAACATATTTCACCATGCAGTTTTGTGACATGGCAACGAAGAGCTACAAGTCTCGCCAAACAAGGTTTAATTCAATAGGGGCGACTGATGGGAAGACCGGTGGATTGATCCCCTGGCAAGGTACAAAAAAGTGCTCAAAAGCCAGATTGACTATAGTTCAGCCCATGGACAAGTCAACTTTTCATGAGCTCAGAAAAATGCAAGCTTTGTTTTCAAGCTGATCCAAAAGGCTTTTCAAATAGTTTTATTTTTCTTAAGAAGTAGAAGATTTTTTTACACAAAGTACGCTTTTTTTTAAAACACAGTTTATCACAAAAGTTAAATCGCAACACATGGAGTTATGTGATTTGAAATAAGGTAGAGCAGAAGTAAAAAAGTGGCATAAAATGGAAATAGTCACGTGAAGCACAAGTAGCAGCCTACCTTGAAATTGTAGCATAGTGTTGCAAATGACACGCATCTATAAATAGTGCCATAATAATGTACCAAAGATCTGTCAGTCATGTTCTTCAAAAACATAAAGGTCTTTTCATATATCAGTTATTGAAAAACTCACCATGTGATGTTCACTAAAGATGTGGGTTATTCCTGGATTTTGTAATGGTTACCATGGTCCCTAATGTATGTAGAAAATGCAGTAAATATCATTCTTATCACTTTCTTTACGGGGGGAGGACCCCCAGCTTTCTTTGTGTGCAACCCACTTCCCTAACTAAAGTAAAGCTCTTATTCAGAGGGATCTTTGTCTCGGTTGTCAGTCTGGTTGAACTATTATACAGCGTTTTGTTTTCCATGTACAAAACAAACCCCTCATACAAAATAACATCTATTTGCAAAAGAGGACTTTCTACACCCTAAAAGCATGAAAGGCCATCCCGACAGAATCGAGCTTTTGTGGCACGAGATTCAAAACTTTTGAATTGCAGTGTACCGATCCACACTGATGCACGAAAAAGTATTTCAGGTCCAATTCTATGGCTGCTTCAGATGAATTTTATTCACTGTGTGGTGGGGGCAGAGGATCACAACAAAGCCGTCTGTCTCTATGGCCAGGATTATATACAGTGTTACACGACATTACAGGCTAAACTAAAAGGTTGGGGCCGGGCTAAGCTTATATTCTCAGAAAGGAAGGGGGATATTCAAGCTATCAGCCCCCAAGACATGCATTCCTTTTTGGTCCCAGGGTGCTACTTGGGTCTGAGAGACTCAACTCACACTTTAGTCAATGTGTGACTTCTCACAGAGCTGGCCTGGGCTCGTCTTCACACTAAATCAAAGGTTTTACTCACAGGGATCTGTTAATTGATGTAAAGAAGCTTCCCTCAACACAGAGCTAAAGGGCAGACACTTAATTAAGTCAGGATACATAATGAAAAAAGTCTCCGTCAACACAGAGGTTACTGTTAAACAAGAATGGCAGAACACACAAAGATGAAATTGAATAAAGATAAGAGCTAAAAAACATCTTCTACACCTCCTTGACTTGCACGTTTATATTTCCATTACTTTTACATAGATGAACTCCAAAATTGAAAATACCATTCTTGTTTGGTTCTATTGAAGAAGTAACAATGACATAGATGGAAAGCGCTTAAGTTCAACTTGTTGACTCGAGTTGCTGAAAAACTTCTTTCTGCATACCATTATGTAGAGAAGCTGCTACCTTAATGATCTTTTACTGGTTTCTTTGATGTAGGCCATACTTGTGGACTTACCGTTTCTTCCTTTGTCACATTTCATATTCATATTTTTGTGTTTATAGCCATGCCTATAAGACAACCTCAAACACTTCAGACTTCAGCTCTTGATTCTCACCACAAAGGTTTACGTAACGTTGCTTGTAAAACGCTTCCTGTCAATGCTACCAGTTTCACCGTAGTTGACCTCTCAGTTAGCCTTCAAATCTGTTCAAAACTAGAAAGGAAAGGTAAAAGGAAAAACTCAATATTCAACTGTACTGCTAAATGGCGAGTTTGAAAATCAACTTGGATATCTTACACAGCTTCACTGTCTCACCTCTGGGTAACTGCTGTCACTCAATCCCCAGCGGTAATGTATTTCTGCATAAAGAGTTTCTTTTATTGATCTTTCAGGAAAGCTGAGGTACAAGAAATAAATCTACTGTTGTTCTTCATTCTAAATTCATTGTCAAATTATTGTAAAAGACAGGGATAGTAGCCTACTATGAAGCCAAAAATGGATTTACATCTGACTCCAGGCAAGAAGTAACTCCTACGCTGGGGCAAGATCTCCCCAACTGACTACATACTTGAGGTCATTCTTTGACACAGATCCTTGCAAACATCCGGTTATGGGTTTAAAACGTCCCTAATAAAAGATTTAGGGAGTTCTGGCTCTAGTGGAAGGGGTTCTTTCCTGTAATTTGTTGAAAATATCTGTCTACACTACAGCAAGTTGAGAGGATGGTTTTACAGGGCATAGACCTTGAATCTTGTCTAGGCCTCACTCCGTGGATTAAATAAGACACCCCCCCCCCCCCCCCTTTCTCAAGCTTTGAACAGTTTCTAAAAACGTTGAATGGAGGCACTGCCGTCTACAGCGGTTTGATCTGACAGACAGCAAAATGTCCACCCTGCTGCGTCTTGCAGAATCATGTGGATTGTCTCTTGTACAGCAAATGAGCTGTGAAACTCAACAGTGTTTTACGGCCTGCAACATCACTTATTACACCCATTTTATCTTAAAACCTTTAACACAGTCTGTCATTGATTTGGAACACATGAAGTGTCTGAAATTAACTTTTGGACTCACAAAAGGTCCACCGGCCAAGAATATATTTTACCGGCTGAAATAATAAATTGCTTTTTGTGTCACATTTGTTTCAGTACATTTTCCATTGAGATGATTGGGGTTTATTACAAACTCAAAGAAGAGGCCTCTCTTTGTTTTGTTTGGTCCTCCTTCTCGTCAATTGTTGTTTTGTTTCAAAGGTTAGTTTACTCCTTGTAAATATTGCCACGGTAGCTGTAGTTTAGCAGAACAGCCGATTGTTCCGAATGGTAAGCAGTGCGGCGAAACTAGGAACACCGCAGAAAGCCGGTCAGTTTTGTTACACTTTTCAGACATGCTTAAAACCCCATCAGGTAGAGTGTGTGTGTGTGTGTGTGTGTGTGTGTGTGTGTGTGTGTGTGTGTGTGTGTGTGTGTGTGTGTGTGTGTGTGTGTGTGTGTGTCAAACTCTGCTTCTGTCCTCTGCTGTCTGTGTCAAAGCACCCGCAAAAGACACCAAATCGCGGTAGAGACTCAGCATAGTTTGGTAGAAACATTTACCTGCCAGTGTAGAAAGCCCTCTAAGATGTCTAACTGAAAATGGAAGAATCTCTTGGCGGATGTTAATGAACATGGCATTCAGCGGCATCTTTGCCTTCTCCTTCAAAATCAGTAATTGAAAGTAAAACTAACAGTGTGTGAGGACTCTCCACATATGGATGTGAACACCGCCACGGATTAGCAGCAGCTGTTATATATATTTGACCTGAAATATTCATTTCAGGTCAAATATAAAAAGTATACGGAGGAGACTGATGCAGATGCAATGCATGCATATACACTGAGAGAGAGAGAGAGAGAGAGAGAGAGAGAGAGAGAGAGAGAGAGAGAGAGAGAGAGAGAGAGAGAGAGAGAGAGAGAGAGAGAGTCAATGTAGAACCTCCTTCTCTTTAAGAGCATTGGGCGCCTCTCACCTTCTATGTCAGTCAGTCAGTAAGAGAAGCAGATCTCACTCAGATAACCAGCTGCTAGAAAACGTTAGATTTTTTTGGCAGGTCGTGTCGGAGCACAAACCCCTGCTGCCGTAATGTCTTCACACGCAGAGCGTCCTGTTGTGTTGTGCACTGTGCGATTATTATCTAAATGGAGATGATGGAATTTCAAAGAGTTTCCTTTTTCATTCAAACGAAAAACAGCTACAGAATTTGCAGTAATCACATCAAATAAAAAAAACAATAAAAGCACATAAAAACTAATTTGCCCATGTGTAAGCTTATAAACAATTAATAAATAAATAAATAGAATGTAGCCTATGCTAACACAAAGGCCTAAAAGAGGAGACGTTCTGCCTCCTCCACTGTGTTTCAGCACCAAGGACAGCGCCTCATATACACAGTCTACAAACACTCCATCCATCTCTATACTCTGTGCACTCTATAACGATAACAGAGAATAAATGTGGATACACAATTTCAGATTACTATTCCTTATTAATATCCTATTTGGGATTTTTGTATTAAAAAAAAAAAAGTTTTATGGATACTGGTTAACATTTAGTTTAGCATTAATTCAATGTCAGTCATGAATAAATATATAATGCTACTTAGACGAGTACCCAAAGCAGGGATATTCCAAAAATGATCCACAGGATGAGGACTTGGGCCAACTCCTCATGCTTCTGTTTTTGTTTGTTGCTCAACAGTCCAGCTACAGTGACAGGTAAGGACAGATGCAAACAATGTAAAGTGGCTGCGCACTTCCAGAACTAAAGGTTATCACCCATGAGAATGTTCTTAGTGCCCAACGTGACACAAGAAGTCAAAGTTGCTATATTTGTTAAGTTACTTCAGCATTTAAGTTACGTAGTTATTTTTACCCAAACTACAATCTTTTGCGAAAGCCTTACTTATACGTTTTGTTGCATAAACCTAAGTAAGTCGTTTCCTGTGACGACGGAAGTTTATTTTGAAAAGACTGTATACATGTAAGCAACGGAATTTGACACGTGTTGCTGGATTTTAGTAGAAAAACGCAAGATAAAAGGAGTAGTAACTTTTTTAAGATATCATACAAGCCGTTGAATGAGGACACGTCGTTACGATACATTAAGAACAATAGGTATCAATATAATACACAAATATATACAAAAGCTCAAAAGAATAACGGCAAAGGAGTAGCTGCAATTCCTTCTGGAGCTCAGAGAAACTGAGCAACATCTACATCTAAAGTCACCGAGGCACAAGAATCATCCCCTGTTAAGAAAAAGACCAGAATACTGCTCACAGTGGGGACGCAGCTCACCACCAGCAAAGCATCCATATGCTGTCATCACCATAATGATCAGATACACCCAGAGGCCAGAATCATGTTGGTCTATAAGCTGTGAGGTTCTTAGCTTATATTTTTATATTTATATATAGTTCTTAGCTATATATATATATATATATATATATATATATACATATATGTTATATGTGCTTTTATGGATCACCAGTAATGACATGAGACTATCAAGCCACCAGGGTGTAAGTATTTAACGATGTCATCTCTCTTGATATTGCTAATTCTGAATTTAAGCAGAGCTCCAATTGTTACTCATGGAGAGAGCTTATTAAATTGCCCCTTGAGGGAACTACAGCGGGTGGAACTTTATTCATATGTTCATGATCGATGATATAAGGCCTTTGGAAGACAAGTGAATTTTTTACAAAATGCTAGATTTTAAACTTTATTTCACTTAGTTCCATCTTACTAAAAAGGGGCAAGGGATGCTTTAAAAGATAACTGTGTGGAAAACGGCTATAAAATAATTGAATTGCCTTTAAAAACAATAGCTTATACACTGTTTGTTGTTTACGGAGCCTTTTTTTATTTAAAGAACTGTGTGGACGAACGCAGGAGGACAAATAACTATAAAAGACAGCACCATGTCACAATGAATACATGCCAACAGAAGAGGCAGAACCTTCACTAAGCAGCATTTCCTATCCTATACATCAGCTCTCAACCTGTCAATAGGAAAATAAACGGTATGCTAACTGTTTAAATTGCTCATGGCCTGTTTGTGGTCAGGTAGAATTATTTTTCTTTTTGTTTATGACATTTCACATACAGCTGCAATACAGATGTGTATCATTAGTGACACTACAGTGATTCAGCTCTCCTCTGGTTTTACGAGTCCATTGCGGCCACTGTTGAAAAATCAATTAGAAGGCTGCTTCACGGCAGAAATGGATTTAAAGGATTTTTGGATCAATGTTAAGAAATAAGTTATGTTGATTTGTTGGGTATTCATGGATTTACTGGATTAGCTAAAAACAGACATTACAATCCTGTTATTTCTGGTTCTTATCTACAAAATATATCTCAAATTAATTAACAGATTATTAACACTATAACACAGAATATAATTACATAAAGAACATTTTAGTGATGTATATCTTGATATAGCCCACTTGTATACACGTTGAGAGATGTCTGTACGCATAGAAAAAAATAATGGAATAGGTTTCAAAAGGTCCTTAAATAACTTAAATGTAGCAATCTGTGGAATACATCAGCTGAACCTTATGTGACTTGAATAACCAACATTTAGACAGATCACTATTAAAGTTCTGTTTCATTTAACACCTGATTTCTAAGCATATGCAACCCACGATTTTACAATGCAGGATATTACATATGCAATATTATTATTTATTTTTTAATCAAGTACAGTATGGCCCCAGACTTTGTGGTGTAAACCCCAGATATTCACTGGTCGTAGAAACGCAGACAATGAATAAGTTCCAAGTTGACCAGGGGCCAAATACATAAAACTGTGTGGGTTAAGAACGTAAGTTGTTAAGTGGATTAATTCCACATTTAGCTATACAGTTAATGGATGTACACATTCCCTTACACTAAATTCTGTCCACCCCACCGGCCTTCAAACCCGGTGATATAAGAACTGTTAAGACATCTGAAATTGCACCAAATCAGAACTACAACCAAAGCGAAAAAGCAGACAGATGTGACTCATACTATTCAATCAATAAAGGAATATAATTCAATAACATTTTGTAAAGTTTTTTCCTTTTTTTCTTCTGCAAAATAAGCATGTGATCTGTTTTGACCCCTGTTGAAGAATCGGAATAAAGATCCGTTAAGAACTGGAATCGATACGCCGAAACATAACCATTCGACATCGCCTGATGAAGATCAAACATTGAGAAGATCTGTCTGATTTTAGCCTGAATATTGAATCACCAATCACATATTTTTATTATGAATAAAGCATTTTGCTCCTGTGCATTAAGTGCCTGTTCTTCCTTATTTGAGAACGTACACCTTGTTCTTCATTTCCATTTAGGCTAAGAACATTTGTGCAGAATGAGTTTAAGCTCTGTGTGCTCCTCCTAACACATTCTGTGCTTAAGGTTTGAATGATGGGATGTTATGATCAAACATTCAAGTTACGACAGAATAACCAGATGTGTCAATCAGAGGAATGAAACGAAATCAGACTGCACGTTGACCCTTCTCCCCACAGCATTCAGGCAGCTTGCACTACGTTCAGATTACAGACAAACATACCGCACCGTGACCCCCAAACGGAAGCGTGAATTTGAGTTCCAGTTATCATTGCCAATAGCTCGTTCGATTCATTTTACTTAATAATCTCTGTCGAAAAAAGAAAAAAAACTAATACAAATAATATATAGTGCACCAATTTACTGCAGAGTACACATCCTCAGCACATAATCAACATACCAAGGGTACACAGTTGATCATGGAAACCTGAGCAATAGGTACATAGACACAATCGCACTACAAGGACAAATAACTCTCCGACTGCTTCTATGATGTCCGTCAAACAAATACCACACGTTGTTTTTTTCATGTTGTCCGTGAACGTCTAGGAAAATACACGTGTAGGTGAGACATGATTTGTAAACACATGCATGTACACGTGAGCGTACATGTGTTTGTGTATAGGGAGGCACTCAGCGAACAGCTGATGAATCCCCCCCCCCACTTCACTCTCCTCTCATGACCCCAATCAGCACCTTTCTAACTCTCTGCTACCTCATTTTCTCAATCTCTCTCTCTCCCCCTCCTGCTCTACATTGTGCTGACAGTACTGAAGGCATAATGTGGAACTCCTCTCCTTTCACTGCACCCCCCTCTTCTCTTTCTCTCCTTCTCCCATTTAGCATTAACATGCGGCACAAACTATTCCCGTCTTTCAGCCTCTGAAGAAGAGTTTTATTAAACCTGACAACACCTGCACTCTTGGCGTGTCTGTGAGCACATGCAGGTGTGTCCTATACGCAGTCACACGTCTGAAAAGGTGAGAAATGGATTGAGATTTACAAAAAAAATGAGACAGAGAAAAAGAAAAAGAAAAAGACAGAAATATTTAGAGTGGGAGAAAATAAGCAAGCAAGGCAGGGGAAAAGAGGGCGAGAGAAAGGGAGGGAGGGAGGGAGGGAGAGAGAGAGAATAGCAAAGAAGGCCAGTTAATTAAATGTCCTCTGTGAGGATTACAAAGGGCTATTTGGCCCTGACTGGTAACTGTTCCATCCATAATCTGTTTAAATGGAAAGCTGCCGCCGTCTTAGTGACTTTTTCACATTTTTACACTGAAAAGCCAATTAAACCAAGGGGTGAGAGAGAGAGAGAGAGAAAGAGAGAGAAGGAGAGACAGAAAATCAAGCTTTAGTTCTTACACTAATTGCAAATGATACAAATGGTTAGCCAATAGTTTTACTGCTTATTCTTCCAGCACAGCTACTCATAATTGAAAATCTCCACAGTGCCAACATTGTGCTCCGACAAATACACACACACACACACACACACACACACACACACACACACACACACACACACACACACACACACACACACACACACACACACACACACACACACACACACACAAAGGACACAACACATTCACAGAAGTGCGAGAGCTAATTCAAAAGGCGAGGGGAAGGCTTGGCTATATCAAGTGAAATCAATATGACTGTGGAGGCAGCAGCTGACTCTGTGGTTCCCCTCAGCTCCACGGAGCGTCGGGCCCTGACAGAACCCAACGCTCAGTGTCTCCCCAGCAACGGCTGACAGACATAGTTATCCACTAGATGGTGAACAAGATGAAGCACTTAGCTGGTTATTGGAGACCCTTAACCGGAGAGATAAAAGGAGAGTGAATATTGGACTTTGTTGATATGCGACTTTAAATGAAGGCAAAACATTTTTTAAAAATTGCAGAAAGAATAGAGGTTCTATAGTTCACTGCTCTGTCTGGCACTGAACAATTCTACCAGCCCGTGGCGCTTAGATCACATATTGGCAATTTTGAGGAGACACGATGTGACAGTTTTAAAAAAATAAAAAATATATCCTAATCTGTTACATCTCTTGCATTAATCAAAATAAATCATAGTATACATCATTTTGAATAACAGACTTTTTCCTAGTTGTGTGTTTACAGTGATATACCATAAAGAAGCACTTATGTAACATGCTTTGGTCAAATTGGGTGCGTTTAAAATGATTGAAGACATCATTTCTGTTTACTCTCAAACACACAACGACGCACAGTACAAGTTCATCTGCAACTTCAGCTTTACATACTGCCAGGACTCAGATAAAGTTGGGTTCAGGATTCACAATGGCTGTTTCAAAGCATTTTGTGTTGATTGCATAGACCTGGTATTAGCCTTTCCAAAGCCAATCATTGGTCAATCCCTTAACGAGATTACCCTGCTTACCATCTGGCTCTAAGACTGTCTTACCAAATGAGATACCAGCTATTGTTTCCAACCTCCATCCTGCTGCTCCAGTTAGAAGGCATCAGTCCCGATACCCCATGTGACACAAACCTCACAGCACTACGTGAAGACAATGTGTCCCCTATTTAACAATCAGATAATTACTGAATCCTTTAATTAACTAAGAACAGTACAATTCAGGTCAACGTGTGTGTGTGTGTGTGCGTCTGTCTGAGTTCAATTTACAGTTCAGCCGAGGTAATCTCTATGATCTCCGGCTTTACTCAGTCCTGTTAAGGTGTGCTGGGAATCAGTAGGGATTACAACCTTCCGTCTCCTGTCTCTGTTACACTTTGCCTGACCGTTCAGCGCAGAGCAAAGATTAATATGAAACTCAATACTGCATTTTTTTCAGCCAAAGTCTAAAAAAGCAGCAGATGTTCACACAGTGCTCAGAGGGAGACTGGCTCATATTATCACAGTTATTTTGCTAACAGCAAAATGTCAACTGATGGGGAAAATCTTAACCCCAGCCCCGAACCAAAGCTGAGCTTCTTTTTTTTTTTAACCCAAACCAGAGTTTTCTTCCTGGCTTGTTCCTGATCACTGATTTCTGTTGCCTGAACCCAAAACATTTTTGGGCGAATTGTAAATATGTACCAAAATGACATTTTTTTTATATATATATACACAGTACCAGTCAAAAGTTTGGACACACCTTCTCATTCAATGGTTTTTCTTTATTTTTCTACATTGTAGATTAATATTGAAGACATCCAAACTATGAAGGAACACATATGGAATTATGTGGTAAACAAACAAATGCTCAACAAACCAGAATATGTTTTAGATTTTAGATTCTTCAAAGTAGTTGAATGAGAAGGTGTGTCCAAACTTTTGACTGGTACTGTATATATATATATATATATATATATATATATACATATACATAACATACACACACACTCCATAAACCTGAGACAAGCATGTACAAACCACAAGTGGCCCATGTGGTGCCTGTGAACACGGCCATTGTCACTTTTTAACCAGCCATCCAATCACAGTTGAGGAGGAATGAGACCAACAGGGTACCACTAAGAACAACCGACACCTTCCGACATGTGAGTTCTTAACAACAAGAAGATGATTCAAAAATATCCTCAAGTTCCTGCTTAGTTTGACACTTGTCTTTTACTCGCGATTGTTTTAAAAAATGTATTGAATATCTGTAACTTTTGGAATGTTGGTCAAGACAATGAACTTGAAAGTCCCAATGAGACGGAAGTTAGAGCTCCTTCAGCTTTTGAACTCTGAGTATTCCCAATTGAGACGGAATATTTGAGCAGTGTCCAGTTAGTCCTCCACATTTGATTGGCCTGTTAAAAAGTGGGCAGTCTTAGAACGTAGCGTGATACAGAGCTACAGAGGACTGTGGCTCCACGAACACGGCCCTTGTCGCTCAAAGATGCAGATTGATTTGATGGATTAAGGTGGTATCGGTTGAAATTGTTTGGTACTTGCTACGTTTAGCACAAGTCATATTTTGATTTACAGGAAGAAAAGATGATTGTATTTTGATGTAAAAAACACAAAAAAAAGTTTTTGTTTACGCATATTTCATTATCTAGTAGGCCTGAAGATCAATTTAATTAATCAAAACACAAAAAAGCAGATAAATATATATAAGGACACTCAAGATTCAGCACCAAAATGATATCCCATTTGTTTTGGTGTGTGATAGCCTGGTGTATTGTATGTGATTTTAGTTTTTGCTATTACACACCACAGCCCAAAATAAATGTATTGAATGAATCATGGGAGAATCACAACTGCTGTCATCCACTTAATATATAGTGTCCCTTGAAGATATACAATAAATCTGTGTAATCAGTTTTCATGCCTCTAAGCCACAATTTATATCCCAATCAGACAAGGTTTTAAGATTCCAGTCTTATAGTAGAACTTAAATTACAGACAAAACATCACTCCAAACAAAGCTGCTTCCCTCTGGTCACTACTGCGTATCAGCTCAAAAGCCCAGTTTAGTTAAAGCACAATAGTGGTGAATTAAAGTGTAAAAAAACAAAAAAACATGTAAAAATCTGACTGCACTTTTGTTTTGTTGAATTATAATAGCAATTTGGAATTACATTGTATACATTTCTTACCTTGTTTTTTTAATCATGCCAAAAAAGAGCCTGGAACCAAAACATGCTCTTTTCATGTCAGCTTGCAATCACCTTTAGTTGTTACACGTGTACAACATTTAGATTTATTCAATTAAAATCTTGCCTAAAGGACAAAGTCTGATATTGCCATGCTTCATTATTATTATTATTATTTTTTTTTTCTTGCTTTAGGCTATGACAGATGAGTAGGTTTGATATGTATATGCAAACCTAGTTATGAATTCAACACATTAGGAGAACAGCACAAAACTACCAAAAACAAACTTATTAACTAACTTTGACTACATGTTCTACTGACCGGTAGAGCTGGCTCCTTGTTCGCTGATGAAAAGAATGAATAAGAACTTAAAAAAAACTTATTTTTTTGTTTGTTTGTTTTTCTTTGTCAAATGGCTTGCGGAACTGTTAACACATCTCTTATTTCTCGCTTCATTTCCTAATTGAATTCACCTGCAGGACACGCGAATCCTTCTCTGTGTGCGCTCGATTTCAGTTACCACGCGTCCTCACCGGGCGGTGCCTGAAATCATGAATGTGTGAAATCCACGGCGCTGTCCGTGTAGTGGATATTTTGTATGCGACTATAATGAGCATACACAATATCCACAAACAGACAAAGGGATCAAACTAATATCTGCCATTTTTTTAAAGCATCTGTTAATAATAATAATAATAATAATAATAATAATAATAATAATAATAATAATAATAATAATAACCTTATTTATATAGCACCTTTTAAAAACAAGGTTTACAAAGTGCTTCGACAGACAAGGCAGCAAAACCGTGCAATAGATGAAACGTTAAAAACAGTCATTAGAATAAAACTAAACTAAGAAATAAAATGAAATAACAAGTGACAATCAAATAAACGAACAAAATCAATAAAATCAAGTGAAATAGGTCAAATATAGTAAACAAATATAAGATAAAATACTAAGACCAAATGAAAATGAAACAATAAAACGACGACATCACATGAAAGCCATTCTGTAAAAATGTGTTTTAAGAAGTGATTATAAATGGTATGATTAAGCTGATGATTATGTTTTTGATTAAAACGTCACATCCCCCACATCTGAGAAGCTGGAGCTATAGCAAAAGTTTGACAATTGTTCCAGAAAATACACATTAAACCATGAATCTATGATCAAAATGTTGCTTTCTGATGATTTATTCATTAACGTACCTCCGTGGATCTAGTTTGTCTTATGAAAATTAAATTGTTTCCCAAAATTAGAAGAAAAATAAATAAAAATCAGGGATAATTTTATTTGACTCATATTATTAAAAAGGAAACAACCACAAATCACAGATATTAACATCCATCCATCCATCTTTCTGGCTCACACTGTACAGTTATAGACTTTTAGTTTTTGGTCTCTTATATCAGAGGCAGAGCAGGAATAAAGAGCTGGATTTCATTTCCCTCTTTCTTACTGATTCTCCTGTCAAGTTATCTCTGCTGATTAAAGAAAAGGGGAGTTAATTGTTTCATCTCTCATCTGAACTCTGTTCCAGCAGTTGCAGAAGGCGAGTAGAAGTGGGGGCCGGGAGTCTCACAGATAATGAGAGATAAAACCATGATGGATCTGGCAACCTGCTCGTTTGGGCTCACTGGGAATGGCGGTTGTAAGCCAGCGTGCTCTACGAAAATATGGACCCCAGTCCAAAACCTTAAGGCTGGCTTACTTCCATCTGTGAGCAAAAATAAGTAAATAAATGGCGAGAGAAAGCAAAGGAAAGAAAATCAGAGAATGAAAGAGAAAATGGGAGGGAGAATGACTGAGAGAAAGAAAAGATAAAGACAATGATGTGAGCTTTTGTGTGTGTGTGCATGGCAACGCTGTCAATACACTAACTTTCCCGAGGCCGTCTCTTTGTTTCCACTTAACTTATTAAGAACGGTGAAACATTTTATACGTAGGTACACATATTTGTGAGTGGGGGGAAAAAAATGCAATGTACAATGCACATTACATTTCAAGCTATAAAAAAATTGGTGAGGTATTGCTGAGGCCTGGATAAGACAAATGGTTGATTGTGTGTGTGTTGGCTGGAGTGAAATAAGCCACAAATAGATCCCTATTGTCATTAAATGATGGGTGTGTGTGTGTGTGTGTGTGTGTGTGTGTTTGTGTTTGTGTTTGTGTCTGTTGGTGGAGGGGGTGAGGGGGGCGCAATTTTAAGTGAATAGCCACAACTCCCTTCACTTTTCCTCTGCACCATAATGCCAACAAACAGCACAGCGTGAAAGCGGCTAAAAGGATTATTAACCGGATTATTAACGAGCAGGCGTGAGAGGATTAGCCGTGTTGCTTTGAAGTCAATCTGAGGAAGGGAAGAAGAAATTGACTTGGAACGCGCTCTACCTCTTTTCTTTCATTCTCTTCTTCAATTATATTTTTTTCCCTCTTTTCCCTTTCTGCCCTTATTTCTATTTTTAAGAAAATAAAAGAGGGGAAAAAGGACTTGCAAAATGACTTCCAATTGAGCAAAACTCACACTTTGGAAAGCAAACTTGCCGTAGATGTGTTTGAGTGTTACCGACAAATCCCGTCGTCACCTACTCGGGTAAATCAGGTTCTCAATGTTCAGCATTGCTTCAGCAACATTTTGTATCTTAATTAAATTTCTCTTAATGATGCTACTTCAGTCAAAAGGCAAGACCATTCAAATGAAAAGGAAACTATCCTCGCACATCAAAGAGTTTCAAGTGGATGACACACTCCTCACTCACGGATTGGGACCAATGTCCTTATGTTCAACACATGATGTCCTCTATCAAAGATTTTTATCATTATCATGAAAGCTATGACTACTCTGCCCAAAGAAAAATGTAATATTTGGGAATTTCTCATGATATAAACATCTACACCACTGGGAGTTGCTTGTGCTGAAATCTCTATTGTCTTACCTGTTGGAGCTCAAGGGTTGGTTCAACCCAGATGACGGCAATGTGTCTCTCTACATCAGTTCAAGATTTTCATTACACTGGAAAACCTCACAACATACGGTTAATAGTTTGCTAAGGGACTATTTCTTTGGCAAAACGTAGTTTCAGGAGCATATTAGGCAGAAGATGTTGCCTCCGATTTCCATAAAATGCCGCAATCATCTCAAATGAAATTCCAGTCAAAACATTTGTATCTGGGTGGAATGAGATATCTTGGTACCCTGATTGGACCCCCCCTTCAGTGCGAGAATTCGTTCTCAGACTTGAGACGGAGACGATATGATCACAAACACACCGGAAAAATGTTCTTTCCGGTCTAAGAAGTCTTAGTCTGCAAGTTTGGTCTAGTCAAAGTCAGTTAGTGCAAAATAGATCCAACAAAGAACCCTCCTTTCAAGTGATGTGCTTCTATGTTTTTGTGTCGGCAGGAATCTGAACCCTCACCAAATTGCAACTGAAATCACTGTGTGATGAAGAAGAAGACACATCGGCCTTATAGATGGATATGAACATCCTCTTGGTTTCCAGCATCACTAGAGAAGTACATTTTTATTAAAGCTGCAAAAAGCAGCAAGAGGTAAGAACGATGAAGAACATCCAGACATGACTTTATAAGAGTGTGACCTTTGTGCATCTTTCAAATTCTCCTCCTCCAGCTGACAGAGAAGTGACCATACCAGACACCAGCATTCTATCACACACAAACAAGCTCACTAAACAGTGTTCAATGAGTGTGATTGAAATATCCCTGTTGCTGCCCTAAAATGTTGCCAAGAGCAGCTTTAAGTAAGTGCTCTGGCCATTCTACATTTAGAGCTCTTACATTTAATCTTTTTTTTACACCCATATTGTGGCATCCAACTGATGAGTTATGCTCAGTGTCTCTCGGCTCAGGATGAAGGTATATGAGAATGTAATCCTCCGTAAGCAGCAGAGTCTTTTTGCAGCTTATATACATGTCACTAATTAGTCATCATTTTTATATATTTCATTCTCACAAAGAACTGCTCTTCTTACTCCAACATTCACGCGAATCAGCACCCTGATATTTCCAAGTGTGCGTTCACCGCGAGCGAGTTCCCGCAACGACGTCCAGTGTTTGTAGGTCATTCTAATCACCTCCTACTCTGAAGCTTCGGGGCCCCGTGTTGACCGTATCCGTCAGACGGGAGCACGTCACCCAGGAAGCGAAGGTATACAAGGTCATCAGGGTCACTGCATGCCATCCGACACTTCACTGGGTAACTTACGGATGGAAGAAACATCTCAACACAGCCACACACACAAACCTGTGGTCAACAGACAAGCACACCGGCTACTTTGGTCCTCATTATTGATCAATGCAAGAAAGTTTATTACAACTGAAGCTAGATGTGACCCAAAAGTTAACATTGAAATTAATGTAAATCTTTCATGTCTGTCTGATTAAGTTATACAAAGCTTAGCTTCAAAAGACTTGCTGATTATTATAAACATTATGTTGTATTCTTGACATAATATACATTGTGATACAGAAAGCACAAAATGCTGTTCTCGAGACATTTTAATCCCATTCAGACAACCCTTAAATTGCACGATAAATATGATTATACAAATATACGATTCAATAAAAACATGCCTTTAAAATCTGACATTGGCCAAGTAGCTAAGTGCATTATATTAACCAATAAACGTAATGTTTAGACACAGGCCAGCGTGGCAGACTGAGAAAGCATCCGTCTGAATCAAGTTTTAAAAAGTAAAGCCAACGTGGAAGTGCCATCAACTTCCATTCTTTCTACTGGCCATCAGAAAGAGAGAAAATGACTCTACTTCTCTCTTGATTTATTCCCTCAGTAAACATCATAAACATGAGTTTATGGTCTCAATCTCTAGTTTCAAGTCTTCTTCAATACAGCATGATGTTCATTAGGAAATTATGGTCCATTTAGAGTCAAATAGACCATAAATCAAGGTATGCTTTAGGGCGGGGCTACCTTGTAGCAGGTTGCTACTACGGTGTTGTAAGATCTGGGAGTTTTTCGTGTTTTTGTCTTAGAACTTTAACACTTTCACAGTTAATTAAAGTTAATTGTAGCATTTAGTCGTCTAAATCGGTCTTATTCAGCATTGTACTTAGCTCCACCCTCTCGTGGCACTTCTGGTTGGAAAAAAACAAGATGACGACAAAACGGCCGTCAAGTTTCCAATGGGTGACATCATGGTGACTATGTCTTCTTCTGTGTTCAGTCTTACTTTGAGAAAAGGATGTCCTGCATGAACATGAACTGTTATGTTTCCAATGATAGCTTCTTTGTATTTGTGTTTTTTAACGGGCTCCTGTAACTGATTTCAATGTGCGATTAAAGAAGGTTGTTGGATGTTTAATGCTGCCAGGTGACTGTCTATCAGATCTGGTCAAACCACGCACACACAGTTGTTTTTGTAAATAATACCTCAGTCTGAAGGTCCTCTGTAGTGTGCATTAGAAAATATAAAAAGTCGAAAATGTCTACATGGGATCAAGATTATAATTATATTTGAGAAAGATCAAGGCTACAATAAACCCACTATAGTGTCATAAGCATTTCAAAGAACACAAAGCAACTTCTCTCTATTGTCTTTGCAAGTAAAACTCCACACACCAAAGAAGTCTCTGTTTTTCAGTGTGTGAAGAAGGTGAACGTCTTTGTTTATCCTCATTATACAGTATTGATTCAAGATAGATGTGTGTGTTACGGATGGCTCAGAGGATGATTTAATTGTCTTCTGCAGAAATGTATGATGCATCTTCTGACTGGGCTGTATTCTCAAAAAAAAACCTTCAGTCCACTGCTGGCAGAGATTAAAGCACTCCACTGTGGTGTCAACCTGGCACATCTGAAAGTGGATAACCGCGACTCAAGTCCGCTTCGGCTTAGCTTACCCTGCTGTGATCCAAGATTAGCCACCTTGCAGAGTTAATACTATTTTAGAATTTAACCCACTTAACCCTAGGCTAACCAGCAGTGGAAAAAAGGGAGGCTTATTTACTAGCCTTTAGCCACGCAGAAAGAAAGTGCTGTGAGTTTACAATGTGACTGGTGCTGACGTGGGAAAGCAAAGCCCCCTCAAAAAATAGTAAATAGTATTTTTTATTTTTTACTGATGCTGACTCCCATCACCAGCATGGTACGACTCCAGCTCCTGCCTCCAGCTCTGACAACCTCACCAGGGCTCGAGGGATCTCCATTTCCCACAGTCTCTCGCTGGAATAGATGTGCTGTGTCACAGCATCAGCATCACTCAAATCATGGGGGCTTTATTTCCCCCCCCTCCTATGTTATAAACATCATCTGCATCCATGTCAGTGGGTCCTTCCGCCTCTCCATCTGCATGGTTCGGAGCGATATCATGTTTGCGTCTCACTCATCTGTGCCGAGTGATGTGATATGGCAAGTCGTCAGAGCGACAATCCGCTGCCGGCGAGGAGTGTCTGTCATTACAGAGGAGCCCAGTTGTGCAGTGTGGCTGGGGCAAACCTTGTTTGTGTGGGAGTGTGTGTACGTTCAAGTACATGTAAGGACAACAGGGTTCAGTTTTGCCCAACAAAGCTCAAGTGCAAACTATAACCGCAGGCACAGCTGGAGCAGTACAAAGTGTGCAAACGCAGCTGGTGTACACAGGCGCAACTCGTCCACTGGTATGTATTATTGCAACAACGCACTACATAGCTTATCAAAAGTGCTGTTAATTATAGATAATGTGATCCCACAGAAATTTGTTTAGGCAATAAAACCAATTAGTTAGGTTTACGAAAAAAAACATCATGGCATTATATAAGTACGTTAACTTAGGTAAATGTGATAGAACTACTTTTTTATTTTATAAGGAGAAATGTCGCAAAAGTTACTAACACTAACACCGGTCTCCTTGTTGAAAGTCCTGTGTTTGTTTGACCCATCTCCCACTTCTCCTCCCACCCACCCTAAGAAGTCCTCCTTACTGTTTAATTCTACGTCACGCAGACTGGTCTCATGCAGCATTAGTAGCTATAACTATGAAAAATAATGCTCAATAATTCATAGTTACCCCACAGAATGTTGTATGTTATCCACACAATCATAAATGAGAAAGTATAAAGACCAAACAGAAAGCACACACAGAGAGGGCATGAGGGGAGGTGGATGGGTCCAACAAACAAGCAGACCTTTGTTCTTTCCCCAAGAGAAACAGGAAGTCAACCATAATGGTTTCGTCAGGTTACTTGCGTACTTCAATAACGACACTTCCATGCGTGTTGTGGGCTTTCCTGGGAAAACTCATGCAAATACACAAATATGGTTTTGTAAGATATCATAACCGTTGTATGAACATAATAACGTCACCAGCTCCAAATGCTGTTTATTCACACGGATGCATTTAATTAATGTGTTCATTACGAAAAAAAGGACCGTATTTGTCTGTCTAATTTTAATGCGTTTTTATCAGGTTGAGGTCATTTCACGTATTTCTGTGAGACCAGGTTTATTATAGCCCAAAGTAATCCAACACTTACAAAACACAGGCTTCATCAAAAATCTATGTGTGACTTCTTGGTTTCAACCAGAGAGATTCCTTTTGGCCGGGGTAAAAGCTTTTTTTGGAATACATTTTGTTTTGATGGTTTCATGCATTCATTCATTGCTTTGTCTCAGTGTTTGCTGTTGTAGTTCTGCACTGCACTCCCAAAGGGATAACCTGCCTGTCACAACATTCATCCATGCAGCATTGTGACGGCGTTTTCTTTGAAAATCTGTGGTGGAAGTTTGAGATTCTGCAGCTGTGACTGTGCTTAAAAGTGGTATTATTTATGCATAAGACTTTTAACGAACATATATTGAGTTAAGTGTTATATTTCATCTCGATGAGATTGAAGATGATGACTTCACATTTTAGTACCATGTCCGTCATATCTGATGAGTTCTTCTGGATGGATGAATATAATTAACTTGAGCTGTGTTTCAGGAAGGGTAACTTTTTTTTGTGGCAGATTTTTACTGTAGAGGCAGAGACAAAATGCTAAGTTCGTTAATAGTCATGTTCATGTCTGACAAATGTTCCATGACTGTAACAACATTGTTGGCGTGTTTTATAAAGAGAGGGACCGTTCCTACATCGTTACTGTAAAATAAAAATAATTTTTTTCGTTTGATTTTACTTTTTGGATTATTCTTGTTCATTGGTCATTTCTACTTACTATTTATCACAAGTATTGTACTTTGACTGTAGAGCTCTCATTCAAGTGTTGGCTGGATGGATAGTTTTCATTATGCATTGAAAAGTTAAGTAAAAAATGACTGATTACTTTCCTTTAGTTCTGGATTAACCTAATTACCAAATATGCAAATAACGACAAGGCAGAAGGAATATGCAGACATTTCGCCATTATTTGGAAACAGGCGAGAAAAAGCTGGACAACATAACAGTAGAGTTCTGCCTCCCAGCTGTGAAAACACTGCCATCATCCAAGGACTTAAATCATTTGGCACAACAGTGTTGCAGATTTCAACTTGGAGCAGCAACAGTGCCCATATCAGTTCAATATCATATATTGTGGTAAATTTCCCCGCTGCGGGACTAATAAAGGATTATCTTATCTTATCTTACATGTCCTGTATTATTTTTGCTAGACCAGAAATCTGATGCGGTGGGTCTCAGATGCTTCTCAGCAAAAGAGAATAATCGCGATTGACTGGAAAGTAAGCAAACCCTCCTGCTTTGTGATAACTTGCACCATTTGGCGACGATGTTCCCCTTTTATGCTTTACATACCAAACAATGGTGACATTTCCACACAGAGAAAGCCTGTTTTTCAGTGACGTGGGCCACAACGTCTACCTCCACCTCCCCTTGCTGATCTGCTGCAGCTCCAACATGTATGGTGTCCACTTAGAAAGCGGGGAAAATCCCCATTTTTACTAAATGCATCGGTTATCTAATTATATCTATTTTACTGTTACTGCAACAGAATACAGTTTAAGTAACTTTTTTTTGGAACCTTAATTACGTAACGCTGTTACATGTAAGTCGTTATTTCCACAAGCCTACTTGGGTGAAAACTATCATCTGTTTCTCCTTTGCTTTAATGTTTTTGTTTGCGGGCTGCAGTAGCTTTTTTCCCTTTTTTTTTGGCCATACATTTCTGTGTTGTCTGCCTTGGCAATGCTTTATTCTACTGTTGATTCCATAAGAAGTGTCAGGCTACTCAATTGATGTGGCTTAACAATGCGTTAAGCACCCACCACAATGTCCATGGACTTTTTATTTGCCTTCCATTTTTGTCTAACTGTCAGAGTTTTGTCCCTTTTCTGGTTAATTGTTGTAGGCCCACACACAGAGGAAGACAGTTCTATATTTATAATTAATAATCAGTTGGATGCACAGGCGGCAAAGTGCCCTCTGCAGAAATGGAATATATTGTTGGTTTGGACAGAAGAGCCCAGCTAGATTCACATTGACATTTACTGCAAATCATTTAGAAGCTTATTTTCTTTTTTACAAAAGTACTTTAACTTGAGTGAAGTTTAACTATAAAGCAAGGAATATCTGTTTGTCTGACTGTGTGTGTGTGTGTGTGTGTGTGTGTGTGTGTGTGTGTGTGTGTCCTTCACATAACCCAAGAACCTTTCATCCGATCTACTTTACATTTGAGGGGTGTATTGCTGGGGACCCAGGAGAGCGTCTTGTCAAATTTGGTGCGATTTGGACACACAACACGTTCAACTTTGAATAAACAAGCGAACGTCCCTCTGTGCAGCAGCGGGGGCGGGGCTTCAGGGCTCAGAGTCCAACAGGTTGTCAGCAAGAGGCCTTTAACTGAGTATTAACTGAAGTGAACTTCTGCAGCTAGGTGCCGGAAATGCTAATGTCACAACCAAACTCTTCTACACTTCCCTGAGTCAACAAGTCATGAGCGGAAAGAAGCAATTACATTACATTACATTACAGTCATTTAGCAGACGCTTTTATCCAAAGCGACTTACAGTCAGTAGTATATTACATATCATTCACCCATTCACACACTGATGACAGGCTACCATGCAAGGTGCCACCATCAGACTCTAACTAACATTCATGCAACATCCAGTCCACACCGATGGCAAGCCTTCGGGAGCAACTTGGGGTTAAGTGTCTTGCCCAAGGACACATCGACTGCCGAAGCCGGGTATCGAACCACCGACCCTCTGATTGGAGAACTACCTTGCTCTCCACTACGCCACAGCCGCCCTCAGCCCTCCAGCAATACCTGGAGCAACGCAAACAGCCACGCTCAGAACATGTGATGCACTCGTGTATTCAAACAGTACTTTTACTTAAGTATAATCTATCAGTACGCTTCTGGTCCCCTGTTACAGGTCCATGTGTACACAGAGAGAGTGAATTCATTCTCTGCAGTTAGACATAACTCCACTTTATCTTGGCATAGCTAATAGTTGTTTACTGCTATATTAATGCTCTGAATGTCGTATATAGGTCTTCTAAGTGCAGCGGTGGTCCTTATTGATGTGTGGGTTTGTCCTTGTGCTGTAAGTACAGAATGCTGTACAGAAGATTGGAGGATGTATCTCTAGTGGTGACAGGACTTATATTGTGGTTGATTAATTGGTTTAGCAAGATCACTTTAATCTTCTGGGAATATAGAAATGACATGGTAATGCAAATATAATGCAGGATAATAAAAGATAACTGACTTGTAAAATTATCAACAACTTATACAGCTCTTAATTATATACAAAGTACTGTGTATTATTGAACAGAGGAGGCTAGTATTGATTTTTTTCTTTGACTTACAATGTGCCCTGGCCATGAAATGTAGTGTTTAAATGTGAATAATGTTGAGCTAAACAAGTAGCATGGTCATTTTCCAACACAGGTTCTTGAGTTTACTGACAAGCAAACATTCTGCATAGGTTGAAAGTATATCATCCGGCATGACCCAATCAGAAAGACCCAATCCCATGCTCCCCTACAATATACGATATAAATCTACTGCATTGTTGTCTATTAAAATAATGGTATCTGATACCAGATCTGCATATTTTCTCTGATAATAGATCCAGCTTTTTAAGTCAGTATTGGTATCGGTGCGTCTCTTATTGCGGGTGATGGGTGCCATCTTTTAATAAGAGAAAGGAATTTTACATACAATATATCTGCTTCTGCTGCTAGATTTCATACCTTTTTCAAAATGCCCACTGGAATCTGACAATGTTACAATATCGGTGCGATGCTAAACCAGTGGAGCACCGTTAAGACATGAGCCCTGTTCTGTTACGAGACCATAAACGTCACTGTCCATGGTGCTGAAAACATTGAAGACTATTTAAAGAGACTTGGCTAGTTCAGCTATCTGAACACCGTGTTGCATATAAAGAAAAAAACACATAAAATACTATAAAATGCTGCACATAAATGACACGAGTACAATAGAAGCATTTCATCTGCTTAGAGTCATCCCATTAAGTACAGAACATCATAAAAAGGCGGACTAATGTTCAGTCAGCACAGACTTCAAGCTCCTTCCTCGCTGGATTTCAGAAGACACGCATTAGTTGGTGGAAGAAGGTATAAACAAACACAAAAAGGTTGCTCTAACTGATGTGGCTGTTTTGAGAATGACATTAAGTGCAGGCAATAAGCCCTTAAGCACAAATTGAGAAGTAGCCTCAAATCACTTAGTGACAGTTCGTATTAGCTGCTGCAATAGGAGGAGCAACTACAATTCATGCAGGTGTTTTTACTCCGTCAGGGACTAAACACTCTTATATCAGACCTCCATCAGCGAGCAGAAATTTTCTGTCAAAGAAGACAAATATCCAAATACAGACGGAGAGGAGCGGAGAAAAATGAAAATAGCATTCAATCTATAGAGCGGAAAGTAAACGTACAAACACCTATCTTGTTTACTGGATCCAAGGCCACACTGACAAATAATGATAAAAAGAAATATAGGTTGACATCAGAAAAAACAAAAGTCTTGCAGCTCACACTCCATCAAAGGGCTTTGCAGTGATCACTGTGACGGCTTTGTTGCACATCATTTCTATCGGGGCGATGTCACCCTTACATGACAAGAGGAGGAAGAGGAGGAGGAGGAGGAGGAGGAGGAGGAGGAGGAGGGGCAGGATGGTACGATACATTGACAGATGCAAATCTGCCATCAGAAAACATAATTCAGGGCCAGTTTAGGGGCGCATCGACTTTTTTATTTGAGGATTTTCTTAAATCTTAATTATTTTGTCCTCCAGAGGTTTTCCTCGCTCAGATCTAAGGGCTCTTGCCCGTGCCGATGCATTCATTTATTTCTTTCAACTTTTTGTGGGTCAAGTCGTGCATGGTATTCTTAGCCCGATGCATTTATGAAGTGAGCCCCGGGGGCCAAGATTCAAACGAGGGGACCCTTTTTTGAGAAGCTCCTCGTTGAGCCGTCGTGACAACCTTCTCTCCATTTCGTCCTTGAACGAGTACAAGAGTCCCACACTCAGATCAACTCTAGGAGCCGACTGGGTGCTACACCTTTTGACATCAAACAATAGCATCGATTTCAACTCCACCAAATTAATGATGAAAGAGAGAGCTGATGTGAAAAAAAGCGTTTCACCTCCTGTGGCTTGTCATCTGCTCTCGCTCATCTCTCTCCACCCACAACTCTTTCTCACTTTCTCTGACTTTTCTTTTTCTCTCTTAAATCTGGTGTAGGCAACCTATAGCAGTCCCTTCAGAACAATGGCCTCCAGCCTACTGTCCTACTAAGGCTTAATCATGAACAGACTGCTTTATGTTGCTCCTTCTCTCTCTCTGCAGCAAAATGAGCTATCATGCTTTGTTGCACCCTCTCGTTGCGTGTTGCTATGGGTTGGGTTGGATGTGTCCCACTTTCCTGAAATAGGTGGGGAAAAAAAGGCTGCAAACAAATAATATATTGGTTATGATTCTAGGTCATTACCTCTGACCAAATTATATATATATATATATATATATATATATATATATATATATATATATATATATATAGAAAATATATAGAAAATATAGAAACTATAGAGTAACCTTTTTTATCAGAATCAGCTATTTGTATCTTTTAACGTACAAGGTCTACTCCAGTACTCCAGTTTTCATAAATTCTTAATAAATAATGACATATATAGTGCCTAAAGTATAGTATGAGGGAAGAACAGAGGATGTCGCATGTGTACAGATTGTAAAGCCCTCTGAGGCAAATTTGTAATTTGTGATTCTGGGCTATACAAAATAAATTGAATTGAATTGAATAACTACTGTTTCTGAAATGAAAGGGGAAATTTGCCACCTTGTATGTGGATGTCCAATCAGTGTTTCAACATTTGATTAAAGCAATACATTTCTCAGTGTGTGCTGTAAAAAAAGATAAAGCTGGCTGTGTCAACATGTACCAGGATGCAGTCCTGCTAGCTCTGGACACATTTTCTGAGTACCACTTCAACAACATAAATACATCAGACATGAGTCACTGAAGTCTGCACAATGAATTGCTGTTCATCATTTGCAAATAAGTGTTACCCACAGGATCTTTTCTGACGCTGTGGTGGGTGGACCTCTGACGAATCACGGAAGACATTTAAGAGTTAAACGCGTCAATCTGGTTCACTTTGAGAGCAAGTTTAAGAGGCTCAACCCATGAAGAATGGGAGGTTGTAAACTAGTTTGTGCTCCAGCAGTGGTGGAATGTACTAAAGTACCGTGGTACATGTTCTTTTAGTATTTACATTTGATTTACCTTTATAATCCTACTCCACAACATCTCAGAGTTAAACAAGACTATATTACTTTAGTGCTACTTTGCAGATTCAGATTCTAAATACAAAATAGAAATCAATTAATAAACCATGATATAATGATTGAGTATATGAAGTTTTAAGCTGCAACATTCAAGTGATAAACCACAGATGCATCAACAAATATAATTAAAAAAATTCTACATAATGAATACTTGAACTTTTGGTAATTTAAATATATATTGATGCTAATACTTTTGTACTAACCTTAAGTAAGATTTTGAATGCAGGACTTCTACTCGCTAAAGTTTTTTAACACTGTAGCCATTCGCTGTGCACCACTGCGGAGGAAATAAAAAAAATTTGGATTACGATTTTCTAGTCAATATTAAGCGAAATTAACCGTCACTTGACATTTTCTTTTATTGGTAGGAGAAGAAATAATCAACCCATGTCTCTCAATCAACCCAGCTACATCTCTGATCCATTCCTAAGGTGTTCAGGAAGAAAAGAAAACACAACAGGCCTCTTTTTTCGTACTTAAAAGTAAAAACTACCAGCTTTCTTTTGATTTCAAAATACTTGCCTGCGAGGCCAAATATGTGAAGGTTGTAGGGTCTTGTAGGATGCTTTGCAAGCTAACTACAGACGCCTCATCAACACATCGTGTAGGCGAGTTGAGGCCTAAAAACACAGCGAGAACTTAGACGGCAACAAGTCTTTTTTTTCCCACATTGACAACAACTGCGCATTAAAAGCTTCACTCCTTATGTTTTTACTTTTCCCAATCAATTTTACTAAGAGGCAACTTTTCAACATAGCCTACAGTAAACTTAGGTGACAACAATACTCTGCCAATGGTCCCTCTTGGCTCTGCTGCTCTTGTTGGTCAATTCAAGTTTATCTTCAGGATCTGGAAAAAAGATCCTGAGATCCATTCGTTACAGCAGATTGATTCCATTTCTGTCGGCATCGGAGGTCAATCGGAGGTCGATTTGAGTCTGTTTTTTCGTAGTTGGAACCATGACTGGTTTCCAAGTGAAGAGAACAAGATAGCTGTTTTAGAGCGGCATCTAGAGCACGCCCCCTGGCTTCCCAGAGAAATGAAAGCCTGTAGATCTACCTACCAACAACTTCATCACTGTCACTTCAAATGGCGGCTCAGGATGCAGGTAGAACAACCGGTTTTGCTTGAATTCATTGTTTCCATTGACTACGTTTACCATCAACACTGCTTGGACCATTCACACCAAAGGCGGCATATTTTTCTTTGTAACAAAATACCCAATATGACATAAACATAGTGCACTTAACTAAAATGATAGATGCAGTGCAAAGTGCAAACACGTACAAATCAGCACATAGCTCACACGCACACGCACACACGCACATGCACACACACACACACACACACACACACACACACACACACACACACACACACACACACACACACACACACACACACTGAGTCCATTGCTTGAGTCCCACAGGAAATGGCCGTCGCTGTCAATTAGGATCATTCTGCACAGTGGCCGATGTACTTTACTACAGAAAGGCATTGCACCCTCTCCCTCTCTTGCTTTCTCTTTCTCTGTCACACTCACAGAGAAAGAAAAACAACGAGACACACACATTATGAATAGCAAAACCTCATGGGATACTGAGCCACTGACAGCCCATTACAATTCCACTGAGACTGAGGATGGTTTACAGGCACTTTAAGCTCAGGGAGCGCAGACACACACACACACACACACACACTGGCACATACACTTTGTACAAAGACATAATGATGTGCACACACACACACACACACACACACACACACACACACACACACACACACACACACACACACACACACACACCCTCACACACACACAAAGTCCACTATCCAATCCACCCAGGGAGATGTGCAGCTTCTCTGTTGAGGATAGTGCAGTGCAAGACACCGGAGGCACTTTCATATATTTTAAATTCAATTGTGACAATAGTAGAGCTCTGGACACTGGGAATAAAGATCCGGTTAGATGCTCTTATATTAAAGCTGCACTAAAGCAGGATTCAAAGTAACGATACACCCATCATATATAGGCCTGAACACTTCACTAGCCAGCAACACATAAGAATGCTAGAAAGATTGACTCCATCCACAGCTACACCTGGTGTCTTAGCCTGGTCTCACTCCCAAGGTGTCAAATACAGACCCTTGAGCAGTGGCCCTAAGCATTTCGATACCCACGCACAAGGCACCCTTTAGCGTCCGTATGAGATGCAACAGGTTTTAATGTAACTAAAATGTAAACCCATCCATGTCATTACTACAAGCGCAGTATTTAACAGAGACGTCGAAGGCCAGGAGGGAGGGTTGGTGGAGGGGTCAAACAAACACAGGACTTTTACCCAGGGGACAGGCATTCGTCTCTGTGTGACGATGTTAGGTCATGGATGCTTTGCCGCTGAAACACATGGCGCTTAACTCGTAGCTTACATTACGTTTCACAGCGTTAACCATCTGATACAACTTTAACTGCAACCGTTTCACAACGCTAACCACGTCTTACGCTAACTGCAACCGTTTCACAACGCTAACCACGTCTTACGCTAACTGCAACCGTTTCACAACACTAACCACGCGTTACGCTACCGCAACCGTTTCACAACGTTAACCACGTGTTACGCTACCGCAACCGTTTCACAGCGTTAACCATCTGATACAACTTTAACTGCAACCGTTTCACAACGCTAACCACGTCTTACGCTAACGGCAACCGTTTCACAACGTTAACCACGTGTTACGCTAACCGCAACCGTTTCACAACGCTAACCACGTGTTACGCTACCGCAACCGTTTCACAACGCTAACCACGTGTTACGCTACCGCAACCGTTTCACAACGTTAACCACGTGTTACGCTAACCGCAACCGTTTCACAATGTTAACCATGTGTTACGCTAACTGCAACCTTTTCACAATGTTAACCACGTCTTACAACATAAGCCGCAAATGTTTCACAAAAATAACAAAATGTTAACCAGATGTAACAATGTTAATAGCAACCGTTTCTTAATGTTAACCAGATGTTACAATATTACCTGCAACTGTTTCGCAATGTTGATCACATGTAACAACTTTAACCACAACCGTTTCACGACCACTTCATAATGTTAACCACGTTTAAAAGTTTACCGCAACAGTTTTACAAATTAACCACGTTACAAAGTAAACCGTAACAGTTGTGCAATGTTAATTTACGTAATACAACTTTAACCACAAACATTTACAACATTACCACATGTAACAACGTTAACCGCAGCCGTTTCTCAATGTTAACCAGATGTTACAATGTTAACTGCAACCGTTTCATGATGTTAACCACATGTTATAATATTAACCACGTGTTACAGCGTTACTTGCGACCGTTTCGCATAATTAACCATGTGTTACACGGTAAACAACTTTTACCATGTGCAAACCCCCGGGTTCAACTTAGGTCTGCCCTCCAAGTGACAAAATATGACGAGTAGGGATCATGTTGGGTGTCTGAGAGCTTATTCACAATCTGATGCCTTTCTCTTCCTCTGGTAATTGTTTGAACAGTAGGTCGGTTTTAATGTCCCATGGGCAGTTTACTTACACTTCGGCTCCACTGAGACTGCTCACTGGATCTCTAATGCACAGTTTCAAACCTGTTGAGGGATGAACTGAAATTCTCTTTTTTTTGGTAAGTCGGTTTTTGAGTCATTGGGTATCCAGTCAAAAATAGTTAGCCATGAAACCTTGATTAAAAAAATCTTAATAAATAATAAATCTAAAAATGCTGTATTTTCTAAAACCATTGCAATGAAAAAATACCTTTTGGTAACCAACAACAACAAAAATGGAATAAGTGCTTTAGCACTCTTAGAGGGAGATTTATTCTGCCACCCTGGGGCTGAATTCATCAACAAGTAGCAGTGTGGAATGAGACATTTCATGGGTTTAGTCTACACTGGCTTCATTTATTGGACATGGCTGAATATATGGCAACATTCTTTTTTTTTTACATATTACATTGCCTCTTTGTTCAAACAACTGCATACAGTTCTCCAGTTATTGTTGTAAACTTTTCAACCATTTACTAGCAATTGTCTATATAATGATCTTATGCACTTTGCACTTCCCGTGTAAATATTAGATTCCAATGTATTCATGACAGTAAAGTTGGATCTAGTATAGATTGACACAATCAGAATACTCAGGCTTTCTTCCCCTGACACTGCTGTCTCTCCCTCCCTTTTTCATCTGTCTGTCACTATCGCCCGCCCACACACACACACACACACACACACACACACACACACACACACACACACACACACACACACACACACACACACACACACACACACACACGCACACACACACAATCACACACACCTCTCTGGCTGCACTTATCCCATGAAGAGAAGGGCAGGGAGTAAACACACAACACACTATGCCTGTATAAGTGTATGTGTGTGTTTGTGTGTTTGTGTGTGTGGGTTCACCAGTAAGGAAACATGCAGTGAACACTGTGAAATCATGACAGCTGAACAGGAACAAGAGAGAGAGATTGATTCTTTGAAGGATGTATCCCCTCCTATAGGTGCACTGTAACACGGAGTGGTACGGGGGAACTAATTCACTAGCTTTAACTTTAATAATATTAACAGAAATTGCATTGCACCTTTAATAACTGACTTTTCCAAGTTTACAGTTTTACATGGGTGAATGAAGTGTAAAACAATACAGGAACAAAAACAACAACAATGGGACAAGTAAAGTCAGAATAAAAAAAAGTAAAGTAAAGTAAAGGAAAAAAACAAGACACAAAAGACTGAAATAGTACAGCAAGTTTGACTTAAAACAACAATGTAGAGGAAATGCTGTGCCTAAAAAAGCAGTAACTTTGGAATAAAATTAATTTGACAAACGGAGGATGATGATGCCTCAAATATATGGAGCTAGAACAGTGGTGGTTAATTTTGGCAGGGAAACAAAAGAAATAGAAGAAAGAAGTTGGCATTGAAAGCAAAACATGAGCTGAAAAAGGAAACATTGGCACATACGGCAATGTTCTTCACAAGTTCACCTGGAACTCCCGAACAGAAAGTCATCTGTTTCTCTCTGCTGTTGTTTTTGTACGGAACCGTGCTGTTTAAAGTGAACTTTTAACTGACATTATGCAGGTTTGGCAGAGGTCCACTGGAGTAAGCGCTATCGTCAGCTAATGACAGCTATCATGGCTAATGTTTTAGGTTTTATGTGAAATAAAATCGGCAGCGAGAAGCAGACTAAGCATACTTGATGTTTTACAGTTCCAGATGAACTGATAAAAGTAATTCCAGGGCTGACTGTGATAAAGCCAACCACTGTTTGGATTTAAATGCGCGTCATTTCATGCAGTTATGGTACCAGTGTCTTCAATTCACCAATTGTTAAAAAAAAAAGAAAAGAAAATTGACACTGTAAAATAGAAAGACTGTGATTGGAAAATACATCAGATTGTCAAAATTATCCATACAAAATCAAAAAGAAATTCATGCCTATTTTATTTTTTTTATTTTTTAGTGGTAACTTGTTCTGTGCCAATACTTGTTTCAGTGCCAATCCAACTTTTTCCTAATACAAGTGTATCAATGCCAATGTTTCATTTTTCAGTTCAGGTTTTGTATTCAATGCCAGTTTTGGTTTTTTGCCAAAAGTTTCTGTCACTGTTCTAGCTCCATACAAATACGCTTCACATAAAGTTTGGAAAGGAGTTCTGCTCAGAACAAGGACCGGATTTGGTCACCCGTCTCTAACATCGGACGTATGCTTTGAAGGGATCTCCAAAAGGAAGAGGAGGATAAAAAACTGTTTAGATGTTCATGGAGTACCTGACTACTGTTTTAAGACGGACTGGCAGAAAGGTAAAATAATCCATGTAGACTACAGTTTTCTAGGCATTTACCCAAGCCGCCAATAGACAAAATGTTATGGTGGGGACGATCAGGCTGTACAATTACTTTTGAGAGGTCATTTAAAAGCTGTTACTGAGTATGCAAGTGTCAGATCCTCAGGCAGGAAGCCGTAGAGGTGAGGGACCCAGCCACACTTATTCTTGAATCAGAATTTACTGGGAACAGTCAGTTTGAGGATCTGAGACTGTCTTCTGACTCTTGCAGGACCAGCAGTTGTCCGTGAAAAAAACAGTTCACAATCATTGATGGCGGGTCCTACACTATTTTTTCCTGCCAAAGTTGCAGTTTAGATTATTTCACGTGCAACATTATTTCAATTAAAAAAAAAGTAATGTCATGAACTTCAGCACACCAATCAGCATCTTTACAATATCTGAATAGAAGTCTGATAACAGCTGGGTGGATGTTGTTTATATTGCCAGACAACAATCAATCAAGCTAATCAAAGGGCAAGTTAAGGACAGGTTAGGTTTTGACTGCTGCTTATATTTTCATGCATATATAATGTTAGAAAAATGTGTATAACGTTATAGAGAAGTTTTAAGGATTCAATTTTTAACATAATCAAACTCTGACTTTTAAAGAGAGGCGATAACAGGGGTAATACAATCTGGTTTAAATGTGTTAAAAGCAAAGCAGCTGCATCCTCACTCAGAGGGAGCACATTCTGAATCCCATCCATCCCTCCCTCCCTCCCTCCCTTCCACTCTCCTCAAGCAACCGTTGGAACCCCCGGACCACTGATTCCAACACCCGGAGCCAGCCTCCCATTTTCGTACCATCGACCCAGATAAGTGTGAGTGAAGACTATTGTTTAGAACAGCAGCCTGTGTAATTTCACCATTAGTCTCAATCCAAGGCAACTTGCCTTCGGGCCTCAGGACAGCATGTGTGTGTGTGTGTGTGTGTGTGTGTGTGTGTGTGTGTGTGTGTGTGTGTGTGTGTGTGTGTGTGTGTGTGTGTGTGTGTGTGTGTGTGTGTGTCTGCGAGACGCTGGATGTACTGGATGTACCAGTGTCTAAGACACAGTAATAAGACACCCCCACCTACATCCCCAGGGCCCAAACACCCCAAAAAATGAAGATGAAAAGAAAATGTAGGAAGAGATAGACACAGAAAGCAAAGGAAGGAAGGAAAGTTATAGGCAGAGGGGAAGAAAGAGGAGCCGTGGGATAAAAAAATAGGATAGAGGGTAAAAAACAAACAGGAGAGAAGCATACATAAAAGAGAATGCGTGGATGGGTGGGAGACGAATGGGGGCAAAATGTGAAATGGAGCACCTTAAAACCATTATGTTTACACACTGGTGTCAGGATATACTCTCTCTCACACACACACACACACACACACACACACACACACACACACACACACACACACACACACAGCACTCTGAATGGCTACTGGGCATTTGGCATCTTAGCATTGCGGATAGTGTATCTCCCATTTCTCTAAGCGTTGCACCATGCAGCCTTAATCTGTAACAGGCCCCTGCTTAGAACCTCTCCTCGCACCGGCATGAACGCGCACAACATTTCCCTCTGGCTAAGTAGTATGTAGGTGCCATGGGAAATTCTGATGGATTGCGTGCCGCTAAAACACACACACACACACACACACACACACACACACACACACACACACACACACACACACACACACACACACACACACACACACACACACACACACTAACAAACAATCAGGCAGCGAACGGGGATGGACAGAGCTTATGTGACCTTCGGGGTTTAGCCGCTCCTTGGTTGTATTGCAGCTTTTCGGGAGCCCGGGGATCCGATTAATAAAGGGATTTGTGAGCTGGGAATGGGAGCAGGGTGGGAGGAAGGAGGCAAGAGGAGGAAGAGGAGGAGATGGTGGCAAAACAAATGGCACAGAGGAAAAGGGGGGGGCGTGAGGATGATGAGGGCCGTAGTTATAATAATGATGAATGATGATGGCACTGCTGGTGCTGATGGTGATGTTGACGAAGATAACTATGAAGATTGTTGTAATAACAAAAGCAGCAATGATGATGATGATGATGATGATGATGATGATGATGCTGATGGTGATTTCGCCAGCGGCTGTGATGACGATAAGGACGGTGACACTGATTGCAGTCGCTTGATGAGGATGAAGGCAGAGGATTGAGGGTCCATTACCTCGTTCTCACTCCCATCGGAAAGCGTTTTCACCCAATTTTCTCGTTTTTGTTCAGCACGACTAACAAGCAGTAATACTACGACCAACGGTAACAGGAAGTACTGCAATGAGGGAATCATGTGTTTCACCCTGTCAAAATCCCTGGAGAGTGGACTTAACAGTAGACAGAGAGGGCGTTTTAGGACGCCATCAGCGCGGAGGTTCAGACCATATGTCATCTTCTCCAGCAATCATTGCTCCCTTCAAATTGGATTCTAATCCCCCAAAATGACTCCCACACTCCCACACACACACACACACACACACACACACACACACACTCCATCCCTTTCAGACACAAACAGAAGCATACGTTTAAATAAGTAAAACGGGTCGACTTACATTCACGAAGCAGAGCTTTACTGGTACAGTTTACAAGCCACTGAAGGTACACGTGTCACATGTAAACTAAACTAAAGAACTACTTAGTCCACTACTCATGCGATTTTGTCCACTAATCAATTAGTTGGTTTAATCGACAGATGTGTAATTTTTTTTTACAAAGAATCACAAAAAAGCACCACATTGTGTTTACCAGAGATGTGCTCTTGGAATGAAGTCATTCAGCATATAAGAGCATTATTAATTGACACATTTTTTTCTCTGCTTTCAAAGTAAACGTGTTTCAAGAATGTCTTTGTCATTGATATATTAGTTACTGTGACAATTAACACAGCATTAGATGATGTGCCACCACTATTTTGCCACTCTGATAAACCAATTCTTTGTCCACACCTCACAGACATTTACCGAATGTGTTAAGAGTTTAGTATTCACAGACAACTGGCTGCTAAACATGTCATACAGATTGCTGTTCATTTTGCTGGCCCTTAATTTTATCAAATGTTTTATTATTCATTCATTTTCTTTCCTCTTGTTATCACAGCTTTTCCCCATTCACAACTGCCATACATCATTTATTTTGATGATAAAGGATAAGAGGAAATTAAGCAGGTGATACCACTGAGATAGCGAACATTAATTCATGGCCATCTGTTGTAGAGCCAACAACAGTACTGATTAGGTTCATTCTGTATATTTTACAACATTTTGACAAAATTTGATCTAAGCAAGACCATGTGACTTTGGAAATAAATGAATAATATATTCTTCCTCTTACAGATGAAAAGAGGAAGCCTGTTATGACCAATAACTTCATGTAAGCAAAGTTTGTTAGATACTGCTGTTAAAGTAGCTGACTTAACAAATCTTTGAAATGTGTCTCCTTTGCATAACTCGAGAACGGCCCGTCCGATCTACTCTAGAGTGGGCGTGTAACATACGATGTTTTGGACAAGCGACATGTTTAATATTAAAAAAACCTTTGAATATACGATTAGAAAAAAGCCCTCTGATCCCAAACAGGTTGGGGCAATAAGCTCATTAGCTCCACTCCACCAATCAAAGCACTACACCACGCATCATGTGATCAACAATGGCAATCAGAGGAAGATGAAAGTCAATAATTAAATCAGGCAATCACAATACCGATCTTTGAATTCATTTGCATTGACTGACACCGTAATAAAACCAGTCTAAAGCCTTACATGGAGAAGATGGCCACGCCCCTTTTGTTAGAGTGTTTTGGGACTGCACCTATGACAGGATTCACAACAACGCAGGTGATTTCAATCGTTGATGTTTGGTGGAGCTATGCTGAGAATGTTTGAATGTGAACAAAAACGTTTTTCTGTGTCGGTTGTTTTTCAATAGAATATATTTTTTAAATGACTCTCATAATACCACAGATATCACACTGACATAGCTTCCCGCTCTGCACTGGAGGGAGCTCCATCAACTCTGATCTCTCCCTTAAATATGCAGGTTGTACACAAGTTTCTCTTCAGGGATTTGAGGGTTCATCAAAGGGTGTGATTAAAGGTAATGGTGATTAAAGGTGGATGTACAATCTGGTCCACTTGTTTAATCAGTTTTGTTCAGCAGTTTTAATAAAGTGATTAACATAACCATCAAAACAGCCACTTGGTAATTACCATGTGGTAAACATAGTAATTTCCCAAAGAGGCTTCATCAGATTTATCAGACTCCCTTTGTAATTATGAGTGGTGTTACTGCTCCTGATTTACAGTAGCTCACGTCTTCTTATGCTGTACTAAAAGCAGGATTAGATTTTGCTGATGATTATGTGCAACCAAACACATAAAATAAAAACACCTGGGCTTTCTACCGTCCATCCAACACTTGGTCCAGTCCAAGATACATATCTTGACAACAACTGGCCAAATCTCCATTAAACATGGGTCACATATACTGTAAGTCTCTAAGGGGGGCTGACCTGATAGGAGAGAAATTACCACATGACCGAAAATGCCCTGAGCAGCGAGTTTCCCGGCTGGATGAACCGTCTCTTTCCCCAAAGTTCCTGTTTCTCTCCACTATGAATTAAAAAGATACAAACTCCGAAAAGATCATGTTTAAAAAAAGTCTCTAAAGGATTATTCCAAATAATAATAACGATAACCTCCCGACCTTCCTCCCAGTATCCTCCTCATGTAAGGTGAAAATAAACTCTCGACTGACACATTCATGGTAGCAAGGTATCTAAAAGGATTATGACTGTATTTCCATGAAATTTAATGTGGATATGCTCTCCGCTGAGAGGATAAATCCTAAATCTTTTGGTAACCTCCTGACCTTTTGTGTAGATTTTTCAGCAAGCCAAATCTCCACTTGTATACCAGAAAAATCATTGACTTTGTGATGAGCCCAGGCACACATCTACTGTAAGTAACAGCGGTTCATCTTCCTTTATGTTAGCTGTGAAAAAAACCAAAGTATGGACATTACTATAGCAAGTAAAAAGGCTTTGTAAATCAAAATGTGCATGGATGTGTGTGAGACAAAGTGGACGCCACTGTGTACGGTGCAGCTTGTACAACTGGGATGGGGGGAAGGGGGCTGCTGGTGTAATTGTATTTGTGGCATGGAAGAAGACAAGCTGACTGGTTGCTTGTTACAAAGTTGGAATGAGCTGGAAGAAACTGCAGATGGAACTGTCTTTCACAGTGTGTTCATGCATGTGTGTGTGTGTGTGTGTGTGTGTGTGTGTGTGTGTGTGTGTGTGTGTGTGTGTGTGTGTGTGTGTGTGTGTGTGTGCGTGTGCGTGTGTGTGTGCGTGTGTCCATGAGCATTTAAAAAGACCCCAAAAGATCTTCTCGGCTCCTTTCCAGCTCTTCTCCTCTCCTCTCCACCATTTAGTAAATGATTGTCCGTTTACCGTAAAATAGACCATAAAGCAGGGTTTGCTTTAGGGCGGGGCTACCATGATAGGTGATTGACAGGTCGCTACCACAGTGTTGTCCGGTCTGGGACTTGACCGTGTATTTTTGTCTTACAACTTTAACCCTTTCATAGTGTCTTTTCAGTCCATGAACATTAATGGTATTAATTTCCCTCTCGTGTCACTTCCAGTTGCAAAAAAAATTGAGATGGCGACAGCAGAACCAAGATGGTGACCAATGTGTGGCATCAGAGTGACTACGTCCACTTCCTCTATAAAGTCTACGGGAGTAACACACCTGGGACAGCTCCGAAAATCACTCACACACACACACACACACACACACACACACACACACACACACACACACACACACACACACACACACACACACACACACACACACAAAACAAACAAGCGCTATTTGTCTGAGAGTAACTCATAATAATAATTATTGTTGAAGCATAATGAATTATGTGGGATTACTTTTTCCCTATTTCATGGGCCATTTGGTATCTTGAATGTCGATTACCATGGCAGCAGTTGAAACCTTGAAGCATTGTGGTCATCAAGCCAAAACACTATACTTACCAGATCATAAAAAAAGGCCTATTTACTTTCAATGACCAAAACAAGAGACGAACATTTTCCATGGGTGCCCGGTCTGAGATTCAATGATCTGTTTTGTGAATGCTGTGAATATTTTCCTGTTGACCTTTTCCTTGCAGCTTCTCTTTAAAGTTTCACATAATTCATTTCAATAGTCAGGCAGTTGTGATGTTTACGAGCACACAAGCTTACACAATATAAACTCAATTATTACTGCACACAGAAAAAAAAAGGCACCCACAGAGAATGTTCTTGCCTTGCTCAAATAAAGTTAATAGACTTTCTCTTCTCCTGCAATGCACTTTGTTCTAAAGGTGCAGCCCAATCGATGCAACACACCATTTCTTATCCGTTCCTCTTTCTTCCACGCTGGTTTCTCGCCGCTGCTGTCCTCCTACCTCTCAGCCTCCATTCCTTCCTCCTTATCCCCCCCGACACATGTCCTGTGGCCAGCAAACCTCTTGCACTTTTTATTTTTTAAACTCTGGTTTTCTTCTGTCGCCAAATTATGTGTTTTTCTTTCTTTTCTTATCATTATGTGCTCTTTGTTACCCTTTTACAGGCAATTTCCCTTATGATGCTCTGCATTGGAAAGGGTAGACGATTGTGTGACTATTCAATAAAGAACATTTAATGAAAGCTTTGTGCCGAGGCATGGGCTGTGTACAAAAAAATCCATCAGTGTTTCCAGTAAAGATCAAGCACTTCCCATCACACTACATGGGGGAAAGTAGTGTTTTCAAATGACTCACGACTAGGAACCTTTTATAGGCTATTTGATATATTTCTCAAATTAATTCATTAATAGATTTTTAGCTTTTTAGTTCATGAAGCAGAGCAGAAAGTGTTAGCATCATAACATTGTAAGCAGTTAGATTCCATATTTCCAATCTATTTGTACTAAGTTGTGAATGCAAAGTCATATTTAAAGGACCTTACCGTCCGGTTTTGGTCATCGTTTCCATTGGTTACATTAAGATTCTACTCACCGAAATAATTTCTGAGTTCTTGGAAAACTTCATCGTCACTACAAAGAAGTCTGACAAGGCCAGAAAAAGCAGTGACAAGCTGTAAACAAGCAACCAGTTTAGCAAAATCATCTAAAATGTATTTTGGATGTTAAACTGAAAGCAAGTGGTATTGATCCCTGATTTAAATTACATGAAAACTATAATCAATGAATCATTGCATGTTACTTATTAGCTCCGTAACATGGCTTTAAAGTTATCCCCTCTGGCCCCAGATATCAAGTCAGTTGGACTCACGGACCAAACCGATATCAGTACATCTGAGACTGTCCTCCTTCAAATAAAATCCCATCGGTCGTCTACAAATTTGTTTATTATTAACAATATTTATGTTTATTGTTGGGCGGCGACCCCTTGTGGCCCTAGAAATCAAAGTAGGAAGTCAGGTGACGTAGTATAAAGAGTGCCAGAGTCAGCATGGGGCAGAGGCTCGGTGGACTGATTGGTCAAACAAACACTGGACTTTCATCCAGGAGACCACTGTTAGCGTTCTTTGTGATCAATATTAATCTACAATGTAGAAAAAAAGAAAAAGAAAAAGAAAGAAAAAACATAGAATGAGAAGGTGTGTCCAAACTTTTGACTGGTGCTGTATGTTTAATAGGTCAATTTCATGTAGGTTACTTAGGTCCAATATCAGAGAAGCCAATACCTATTTTAACCGAAACAATTATCTTTTCATCAAAACTCACCAGTAGGGAAGCCAGTTTAGAAAATGCTCTTTTGGGTCGTATTAGAGGACAGGATCAAACCTATGTGTGTTGGAGGACTTGTTGACCCATCTTTGAATAAGACAGCAAACAAGCTAAACTCAAACGTCAAAGTAACAGACTGGGTTAAGTAGCTGCACGATCATTACTGAATTTCAAATTATTTGTTACTGGAAAAACAATGCGTTAATGCCCAACATTACTCCTTACACAGGGAAACTGTTCTGTTGCAACTACGGCAAGTGTGGTAGGTCAAAGTTCATTATCATTTTTAAATGACTATGTGCTTTGACATTATCTGTTAAATAAATTAACTGAATTGGCAGTTTGTTTTCAAACTGAGACCTTAGTTATAATAAACCAGAGTTACCCTAACAAACTACACTTAAAGTTGGTGTTCTGATGCAGTAAAGCCAAAATCAGAATAATGACAAATCAAAAAGTTGATAATGAGCTAGCCTAGTTCATGATAGTATATTTTCAAAAGCTAAAAGCACCCAAACTATCTTTAATAATCTCTAGTGTATCTGTGAACATTATAATATACAGTGAAATATGTGTTTCTTACTGGCACATTGCAAACACAGCTTTAGTTGTCTATATGCACGCATCCTTCCATTCTAAGAAATTAATTGGTTGGATTTACAATAAACAGGATTTAATTGTTACATAATTAACCCTGCACTCATCTTAAGTCATTTAAATTCATAATGCACTCATATACTGTGTGGTTTGATTCAAGTTTAATTAAAACAAAAAGTCACAAAGTCAACTTGTCTGCCACTTTAAATTACAGCTTTTGTCTTGACATTCATTAATTTCCGCCTTAAATGCACACAGAACTGAAGTATACTTTCTGCATCATTGGGGACAGACAGATGCGACCAATTTCTGACAGTTGACATTATTCAAATTGGCAATTTGATGCCATCTTGCTAGGACAGTACTCCGTGACTTCTTGTTTCGATTAAAGAAAAAAAAGTTCAAGCAGAAAATAGTTAACTGGGAAAAAAACAAACGTGAAAATTCAAATTAAACCCTTTCACAGCACAGTAGAGGAAAGCAAACTCTGTCAGTGTGCACATCAGATAAAGAGAAGCAAGAACTCAAATATGTGTGGACCAACTCATGGTGGACACATGTATCGAAGCTTTTTACAGCTGAGTGTCATCTTAAGGTTAGAAAGTATGATTTCATCACATCGTTTTTCTGCCCCACTATTCTATTCCATTCCATTCTATTCTATTCATCAACCGGAGGTGTTTGTGAAGTCGACGCAGCGCATATACAATGATTCCCTCTCTTCCTTTGAAGTGCTCGTGTGTGCTCCGGTTGTCCGCACATCTGTTATCCTGTCAACACATGACACCCAGGTTATGCTTCTTACACACACACAAACACGAACATGATAACAAGTTGCACATCTGCACTCTAATCATGTCCCCGCCAGGCAGGCGTACAATCAAAATTTAACGAGACTGATCCATCACACAACAACAGATACATGCGCACACATACACACACTAAGAACGTAGATAATCCGGCTCCATAACTCATCAACTGACTTGTCTATTATAACATAGGCCGTGCGTTGTGTACATTCGTGTGGATTCACATTTCGTATGTTTTCTTGTTTGTTTTTGGCGGTACTGTAAAAGGAGAGAGGAGCATGGCCAAAAATATGTCTAGAAATTTAAAAAACATTTCCTACTCTATATTTCCTACTTTAAATACTTTGTAGCTAATCAACAGATAATGTGGTACCCTACTTTCTTTGACTTTTATGATAAATGGTCTCTGCCGCCTTCCACACTAATCCAGTTAAGACCCACGACAGCACAAACCACTGGTTTGTCACTAAGAAACATCAGGACATGCTGTCTTTCTCAAGACAAAGCATTGGCCTCCATCATTCACAAGGGCTTGCTAGAAATATGTTCCCAGTTACCCCGGTTAATTTGGGGTGCAATCCCACCTGTGTTTAGAGCTATCCACCCCCGGATGCCACATTTGGTATCAGCATGTGATCCACAATTCCTCACATCTCACACATGCCAAGCCTGTCTCCTATAAATATACTCCATTTTGAATTACTTTTGGTAGGAAACATATTTTCTTCAAGATAACAGTCGTAGTTTTAAACAGATTTGAACACGTAGTGAATATTCAATTTAATTGAAACAAACAACAAGAAAAAAAATGTAACAAAACTGCTTTGGAATCTGTGACTACGTAGATATTCGTACAGGTTACTGTATGAAAGTCGATGTGTGAAATGAATGACTAGTACAAGTACAGGTTACTGTATGAAGGACAATGTCTAAATCAATCGCTAGTTTATTTTAATTTGGTCTTCGTATTTTATCTTATATTTGTTTACTATATTTTACCAATATCACTTGATTTTATTTATTTCATTATTTTATTATTTTTTTTATTTTATTATTTTATTCATTTTGTTTGTTTATTTGTTTATTTGATTGTCACTTGTTATTTCATTTTGTTTCTTATGCACTGTCTTGCTGGCTGGTCTGTCGAAGCACTTTGTAAACCTTGTTTTTAAAAGGTGCTATATAAATAAAGTTATTATTATTATTATTATATCATTAGTACTAGTACATGTTACTGTGTGAAGGACAATGTTTGAAATAAGTGATTATTACTTGTACATGTTACTGTATGGACAACAATGTTTGAAATGAGTGACAAGTACTAGTAGAGGTCGCCTCCCCCAGCTTTAATATACTAAATAAAAGAGTTTACAATAAGTAATTATAGTTTTGTTTTTGTTTTTCATTTATCTTAGCATCCTGGAGTTAAATGCATTCATTGCTTCAGTGGAGGTACAACAACAAAAAGGTATCAGAAGTCATTATATATCCACTAACACAGCAGCACACAAATAATATGTTTGACCTAACTGGTAAATTCTACCTACGACTCTGACATTGTCCATCTACTGCAGTGGCTAGGCATCTGCAATGCAGTGTGGTCAGTGCTTAGACAGATCTGCAGCCTTAACCTTCTCATTGAGCTTTGAAAGGGGATATTGAATTTGCAAGTTATATTACTCTCCAAGAAACACTTATTTCACTGGCAGGCATTAAACACTTTTCTTCTCCACTTCATGATACAACATTTACAGGTAATTGAAAGCACTACAGCCAATCAGAAATTAGTCTTCAATCAAAACAGTCCTATAATTATCAATCTTCACTATTTCTTAAAGGCCAAGTACTTCCACAAGGTTTTTTTGGCACTTGAGCCAAAGCATACGCACACACGCACAAAAATATGTCGTACGTGCCACTTCAAAAGTGGGCATTACTTCACCTGCACTCTCGGAAACCCATCGGCTTGGTTGCCGGTGTTGCCAACAGATATCTGGGCCAAGACTTATTTTTTCAGGGGACTGCTAATTTGTTTCAACTCCGACCAGCAACTTGAAATGGGAGACTGCAGTTGGAGTTGTGAGACGACATGTACGACCAAGTTATTTCACAAAACGCCAGTTTACAAGCTACTTTTAAACCCATAAAAAGACAAATTATTGTCAGACAATAGTCTAGGGGTTATGAGATGGCATTTCAGCCAATGCGTTCTGCCTCTTCTGCTCTACTCGGCCTACTTAAAGTTGATCGGTTAATACTAAACTGACTCAAAATAGAAACCAGAACACATCTGATACCAAACTGTGCATATTAATGCAGAAGCAAACAAAGCAAGGCTACCCCAGTGGTGCCAGAAAAAGAGGAAGAGGATATTGCCAAACGTAACAACCTTTTCACAGCTAATCCTGAGGACACTAGCATGATTATAAGGGCAGCAAGAAGTGGCTGCTTGCACTAGCACTATAGTGTTAGCATTGCTGATAATAACCGCCCGTTGCTACCGGCAGTGCCAGCCTGGATTGCTCAAGCGAAGCAGGATCCTTCAACTGCGAAAAAGCCACATTCTCTCTCCATGATTACTATGGCTATGGTAGCAAGCAGTCATCCTAACCAGTGTAAATTAAAATATTACATCCAAGGGAGAAAAAGAGAATGACAGAGACGAAGAAGAATTATCAACATCTTTAACAGTAGGTACATATTATGTTTGTGTCTCTATAATTAATCTCTTGTATGTTATCTTTTCACTCTGGTAACACAAAATCATTTGGGAAGAAGAAAATCAGAGGACCTGTTGCTAAACTCGATAAATTATGACAACCAATGACAGATCTTCCATGTGAACGGACAATAAAATATCAAATTGTTTATGAAAATACGAATTTACAGTGGATACAATTGTTAAACTGAATGTTTATTACATTTTTTTATATTTAAAGATGCAATTTCAGATATTTGGACGTCACTGCCGTGTGACGACTGGTAAAATAGAATAAGTTACAAGAAGTTACATTTTTTGTCGATAAATAAGGATTGAAAAAAGTTGAGTTTGCCTTAGCTTTATATACTGTTATTGACCATGAAAATGTGATATTGATGGATGTTTCTGTCCGAGCAAATGCTCTATTATTTCTGGATCTTCTTTGTTGAGCTCCTCTCTGAACCATCTCTTAAATGTCAGCAAGCTAAAGAATTATATAAGGAAGGACAGACAATGAATCGGCAAAGTTGAGATTCATAAAACTTGTTTTGATATCTCGCGTAATGTGTCTTTTGTAACTCCTCGGAATTCCACCGCTTTGGAGAAACTTTAAATCAATTTCACAGAGCAAGGTCACCTCTTCTCAAAATTAACTAGAGAAATTGTTTTTAAACGTCAAGTGAAAGGAGACAGAAAAAGTGGGGGAGGATGGGCCTATCATTCCAACATCATCAAGGACAGCCTTTTACGTAGGGGGAGAAAGATGGATGGAAAAGATCGAAAAAATCTTATGAGACGTAATAATTGACTTCCCTTGAGGCTAATGAAAGACATTCCCTTGTGCTGCTCATGGATAAAATAAGGTATTTCTTATACAAGGAAAACCTTGATAGTTGTAAATGGCTTCAGACACAAATCGTAAATATACAATAAGTTGCTGCAAAATCAGGAATCAGGAAGAACAGTTCTATTTGCTCATGGCAATTTGTACAGGTGAAGCACTGCTCTGTAGGCAGGTGTCGTACTACATCTGCACCACAGCAGGAGATCATCTCAAACGCAGGAGATCATCACAGAGTGGGTAAGCTGTACTAATGATCATCCGGATTTAGATTCTTTATTAATCCACAGCACCTTATTCACTAAATAAATGGTTAGCAGTTGATGCAGCTGGTCTGCAGTTTCAGCATTTGCAAATCTTCTTTAGCACACACTTTATGCACGCAACCATGGCAACTAATGGTGCACTCTGTGGACCATGGGTCTGTTCTCTGGACTAGGACTTGGTATGGAGGTCACCCAGATAAAGGTGGCCTCGTGTAACAAGTGTTTGAATTAAAATGGACAGTAACAAATGTATAGGTGTAACTCATTTGGAAATGAAATGGCAAAAGTTCAACTAGCTAGAGCTTTTACAGAGGTTGGAACAAACATTAGCTCTACTGTGAATGAAGCTGTGGGGGATGACATGAACCAAAAACATGTCAGCAAATATTCATAATGTAATGCATCAAACCATCGTTATACTTTACCCAAGGACAGACATTCCAGTGTGATTCATTACACAAATGACAGCATGTTCGGACAGTTCGTCAGGGAAGATACAAAGCCTGTTTAGTGACGGCGATAACGACCTAGCCAATTCATTATGATACTCATAAAGAGTTTTTCTTTTTTAATTACAACGTCATGCTGATGGCTCTATGACATTTAAAAAGCACCCTAATTATTCTGCACAATGGAGGGACCGTGAGAGAGGCTAAACCAAAAGCAATTTTAACATGGCTTTGTGGATCCATTCACAGTTTGGCTCAAAGCAACAGACAATGATGTCGAGGGGACCGTTTTCAGTAACTCCATCATCCAAAGAATGTGTTCATGTGTCTCCAAAAGTAGTTTTGATATTGAATCGAAAGACTACCAGGCAGTGATGCTGAAGGTTTTGGATGAAGCGAGTCTTCAGGACATTGAGTGGGTCCCCAATAAAATGTTTTGAGCGAGATATGTCACCAGACTGAATGAAAATGTCCGCTGACTGTGAAAATACATATTTTAATTTTATTTCTTTGGATCCAACACAGATGCATTATCAGGGAGTAAGTGTAAGTGCCTCTTTTCAGATTTGAATGCTCCAGAGACATACCTAGCAACATCACTGATACAGGTATAAATGAAGAATCCCACTTCCCAACTAGGATGTCAATTATCCTTTTTAAGGCACCCCCACCTTCTGCATCCTACATTTCCCATACTGTTACCAAGAGTATCTTTTACTCAGATACTTTCTGACTGGTACATGGACTCATCCTCTAAATTCCAAAAAGTCTACAAGCTAAAGCCAAGATAATTATTATGACATCATGAGGGTTAGTCTCTAAGACCTGATAAAGCTCCTTCAAAGCCACAGAAGACTTTATATTCAGGCTCAGTATTACTCCTCTTTTTCTTTAGATGTAAAATCAGGGTTGTCCACCTTTATGAGCAATGAAGGTGGACCCATTTCATTTCTAGATTCAATGTTTTAGATTCTAGCAAGCAACTGTAGAGTAAGGAAAAACAACTTCAAAACTACATCTATTCATGTTAAAGAGACAAACCCTATTATCAGACCGAGGCCATCATGACTATTGATGATCAGGTGCTAAAAAAGGTTGGATTTCAACACGGGACAGTGTTGTTACAGTTCCCTATAGCACTAACCAAGTGCTTATTTTGAACCCAAACCACAATAATTTCCTTAATTTAACCAAGTAACTTAATTTAACTTAATTTGCTCAATCCTAAACAACCCTTGCCATAGTGTCGCCACATGATTTATTTCCAACAGTGATTTGTAATGGTTTTGGAAGACACAGACAAATGATGTCCTGACAATGGATTGGATAGATAGATAGATAGATAGATAGATAGATAGATAGATAGATAGATAGATAGATAGATAGATAGATAGATAGATAGATAGATAGATAGATAGATAGATAGATAGATAGATAGATGGAACGATTGGTTGACGAGATATACGAAGGAAACAGACATTCAGAGATATCTCACGTTATAGTTTTATTCCAAAGAAGAACAAACAATAGTGGAAAATCTAATAATAAAATCACAAACAAATACAGAAAAAGGTTTGATCTCACCGAGCGCCACAGAAAACACAAAAACTTATGAGGGGAAATTGACACACAAACACGATCTTCAGGACCTAACCATACAAATGTATCTCGGTGCGGAACTTTAAGCAATTCAGAGAGGTAATGCTGTTGGCGATCCGTGGTGGACAGACAAAGTTAATGGTCAAGTCGCTCATCTAGCAGAGGAAAGCAAATCAGGATTGTGACAGAAAGATCAAAAGGTGCCAGCTGCTTCGGCCTTGGACAGCTGTTGGTGCAAAAAACACAGATTTCAGCTGCTGTGTAGAATAAGGCTTTTTTTATTTTTATCCCTGATTACTCTCTGTACTGTACTGTGATGGAAGCCGAATAACGAGCTGTGCTACGTTCACAGTGAAAACTGGCGTGCTTTCTATGAAGACTGGCACCTGAAAAACAATTTGTACTTGTTGGCAGATGCATGGTGAAGGGTAACGAGTGCTCAAATGTCACTCGCTGTCTGAGCTGTTCTCTCAACAACATGCAGAATATCTTCTCTTCTTCTGCAGCTCTTTGTCTGTTTGGTTGGATTGGGAAATGACATGGCACTGCAGACAAAGACACCTTGTAAACAAATGATTCCGAGGACAGGAACATTCAAGTTCAAAACGCAAAATAGCTTATAAACTCTTCAGAAAAGTAAAAAAAAAATGACATGTCTTAAAGTTATAGCATGTCTCAAACAAAAAGCCTCTCTCCGATAGACCCATTATTATCCCGTCAAATGACAATTTAACAAGTGCAATACACTCCAGAGAAGATGAGTGCACTGAAAATAAAAGAGAGAAAAGGACGACCCTAAATTTAGAAATTGGAAGACGAAGGAGATGGCAGGGTCGTGTTGAGGAAAAATAATTTTAAATGCAGACAAAAACAGTGGAGAAGGAGATCATTTAATTAGATCTCACTTCCAAACAGGCCCACATTAGTTCGATTATACTGCAGCGAGAGACCAAGAAGTCAATGTCTGTAATAAAGTGAGGGCTATTTTATCATTTTATCTCGCCTGTCTGTTGCTTATCATATTATATCGAGCTAATTTATTCTGCAGATGCTGGGCAATAGCTTTGGCAGTGTATTTAGAGGAGAAAGATATCACACATCCAGGTACACAATACACACACCCACACACAGTCCACCTCCACTTCAGAGACCTTTACAGCACACGGGGGAATATGTAAATGTCACTGATGTGACTGGTTGGAGGAAGAAAGTGTCAAAAATTGAAAAACAAAGGGTCAGAGAAAATGACTTGCCTTGGAGAATGGAACTTCAGTGAGATCCACAGTCTAGTCTGTGTCATCTGATTGCTCTCCTCCCAAGATATCTCATGTTGGAAGGATATCTTCCACCATGAGAGAAAAAGGCCGGCGTCAGAAATCAGCTCGCTACAATCAGGCAATATATGCAAAATGCTGTGGGAGCAACTGAATGCACTTCAGACAACACGAGGAGAACAAAAAGAAAAAGAAAAAAAAACCTAACTGATGGCACCGGGGGCTCTTAAGCAATGTGGCACAGCGCTCTGATGTTCTGAGGCGACTGTTCTCTTAATACACTGTTCTGCTGTTCGGCTGATATCATTGGCTAAGACAGATAAGAGGTCTGGAGGGATTTTGACAGGTAGACAAGTGCTGCTTAACAAGGCAATCTACGGGGCAAACGGTTCGATGTTCCCCGACCGCACTCTGCGACACAAAAAGGGCTTTGAACTCCTCACACTCACACACACACACACACACACACACACACACACACACACACACACACACACACACACACACACACACACACACACACACACACACACGCACACACACACACACACACACTCGGAACCATGGATTTATCCCCTCGTACAAGGCCATTAAGTGTCTGAACTGGCTGTGTCTGGGAGGCTGGATCAAGTGGCTGTATTTTTATTCCTTTTTTTCCAAAACCGTGAAAAAGAGCCACATTGGGGCTGCTATGAGTGAAACTTGAATTTACGCTGGCAAGATACTTCCCAACAAGATACTTACTAAGCACTGCAAGTTCAGCTCAAGGACAAAGTAAAAAGCTTATGATGGCATCAATATGGGCAGACTCAGTGTGAGAGAAGCACAGATGTATCTGTTTGTGGTGAGGGTGTGTAGTTGAGGGAAAATAAGGGTTGGCATATCTATTTCCACCACTGAGGATTGAGAGATTTAGCTGTTTAGCAGCGTGCAATATCTTTGTAACAATGTACCAAACAAAGTATTTGCAACTTGTGCTCAGCAACATCTGAAGGAATCACTTTTTTATCAGGGGACCACGATTGTCTTTTTGATAAAGTATCTCTCTTTTCTTCAATCAGCCAGCGCGGCTGTGGCCACGGTTACAATTGTTTTTCTTTAACGCTGCTTTTGTCGTCCAATCACGCCGGGACGCATTGACTGTTAAGATCGGATCTTGCTTGAACTGGTATCTGGTCAGCCAGACCACATGCCCAAAGTGGCCTGACATTGAGTTTGGTTCTCCGTTAGGCGTGTACAGCATCTGACAACAATTCGGACAACTTATCAAACATAGGTCTCCATCATGTTAGAAAATAACAGGGGACCTTTATTGTGGGAAATATTTTTCTCACCAAATTGGAGAAGCTTTGTTTACAGCTATACTTCACTAAAAACAAGTCTAGAAATACTGTACTGCAAAATTAACAGGGATTTTATTGTGAAGAATGTATAGGAAATGATATGTCTTCATTCAGCCTTTTACAGCCGCTCCTTTGACCACGAAGTTTATCTCATCACTATTCGATCGGGCAGGTGTGGACACATATATGCGGACACAGCTGAGTTTGAATCATAAAAGTTATATTGAAAGGACAAGTGGAACCACTGCCTCTCTCTAAGTGTAGCCTGGTTTCACACCTAAAAATTTACTTTGTGTTGAATTGAGACTCCAAGTTCACATATAGCTCGCTAACTACTGAGCTGTATTCATGATAAAAACAGTAACAGTAAGATCAACCCCGGCTGCACAGGTTGTTATGAGTCAATTTGTAGAAATAACAACTCTTGAAAGATGTGATGAAAAGGTAACTGCTTCTGCAGACTTAACACGACAAAAATGTCAACCCCACCAGCCCGATGTTGCAAATTGGCAAGACGAAGAGAGAAGAAAATGAGGACGAGACACGACGGAGCCGAATGTAAAACCCAGTCACAAAGAGATAAGGGCTTGATTGATATGGAGATGTGATGTTTAAGTGTCTTGGAAATGTAATTCTGTCTAGATTTCTAAACTTCTGAAAAGAAAAAAGCATTTCAACCAGACAAGATGATTAAAAAATCTTCTAGGTTTTGTTCAGTCTGTTTCCTCAAAGGTCAGCACTGGCGTGACAGTTTGCAAGCTGTCAAGGCTGCGAATGTACATGTCCAAGTTCATAAGCAATGTGTGAACTCACTTCGTCTCTCCACTAATCACCGCGGCTCCATCGAAAGTTAGATTTTGGCTCAAAAAAGGATAGTGTGATTTAACCATTATGCTAAAAAAAACTTTTCACCTCTGTTTCTTCCAAATTCACGAAAATTATAAAATGCATCCCTTTCGGTGCTGAAAAGACTCAGAGTGCAGAGTGCAACTAGCTGCAGGCTGATTTATTATTGTACTTTAGCAGCTGCTTACACACACATAGCAGAATAAAAATGAACAATTCGCGTTTGTTACTTTAAGACAAAAAAAATAATGCAGAAGCAAAAACATTTTCTGCTTCAAACAAATACTGAAGCCCGCAGAGGGTTGTTTGGTCCTGTTTGAGCCTTTTTTTAGAGTGTGGTTGTAATAACGTGATTGGTTGTACTCATACATGTATGTTATCCAAACTGCACCATCCGTGGTAAGAATTTCACGCTTGCGTGCCTAGAGCCACGTGGTGCACACTTGCATGTGCACGCATGCATAAATATGTCCATGCCTCTGACTGATCATGCACATCTCTCCGGGCCGCCGCGGTGATGAATGAGAGCAGAGCAGCCATTAGCGAGCGTGCTCTACAGAGAGAGGTCACGCCGTAATGTAGACCCCGACGTGGCGCGGCCCGCACCGCCAGTCACGGTCGGTCGGGTCAGACGGAAAGCAAGTGGGACAAGCTCGGGCCTCAAACAGATAAACGACTCCAGCGTGCCGTGGAGGCAGCCGTTGTTCTGCTCTGGACCATTGCTTTCCTCCATCCATTGAGTAGCCGGGTGTGGGGAGGGGCGGGCCATTATCCGTGGGTGGCGGTGGAAAGAGACACAAGCAAGGACGAGGGGTGTGTGTGTGTGTGTGTGTGTGTGTGTGTGTGTGTGTGTGTGTGTGTGTGTGTGTGTGTGTGTGTGTGTGTGTGTGTGTGTGTGTGTGTGTGTGTGTGTGTGTGTGTGTGTGTGTGTGTGTGAGAGAGCATGTATGTACGTTGTAATTTTCTTCTGACAAGCTGGAGAATAAGTCGTCAAAATAAATTGGAATGACTGGCAACTCGTTCCCCGCAGAGGGAAGGGAAGAGGGAGAGGAGACAAGGGGGGGGGGGGGGGGGGGGGGTGTTGAAGACAAAAAGGGAATGAAAGAAGAGAGAAGAGACGAGAACGTAAAAGCAGGCAGGTGGAGTGCAGATGTAGCAGGAAGTAAGAGGAGAAGAAGAGCGGGGAGAGGGGAGCAGTGAAAGGACAGGAGAGCAGTGACTACCTCTGAAAGGTCAGCGTCTCCTCTCTCTTCATTTCTCCATCTGATTGAACTTGCCAATTAGCCACAGAGCGTTACACAGTCGACGGTGGATGGGAAACAACCTAATCAGGGCCTTGGGGCGACGCGAATCCTGGCTAGTGAATTGCTGCATGGTAGTCATCCGTTCACATTATTGCGATTGCACTCCGTTATTCAGCTGTGTTGGCCTGACAGTCGTTCATGTTTCGAACTGAGATGGATTTGATCGAGACTAAGATTGGAGTGGCCAAAGAGCAATCAGGGGGAGAAATGGAAACAAGAGAGAGAGAGAGAGAGAGAGAGAGAGAGAGAGAGAGAGAGGGGCACCCCAGGTCTTCCAGACACTGACAGGAAGACGGACAGGAGATCAATGGTGAGAGGATATAGTCTGACGACGCAAATTGGCACGAGGGAGAGGGGAGGGAGGAAACGAGGAGGAGACATGACGGAGCAGAATGAAAGACAGAGAGACAAAGAGCTCAGGGTCTGACTGATGTGGATGAACGTTGAAGCTATCATTGTGTACCAAGGCTAACTACTTTAAAATGTAAAAGGTATCAATTCTGTCTGGATTTACAAGCTTCTAAAGGAGTGTGTTGTCCACCATAGAGCTCTCCAGCTCACCAATGAAAGACTCATACAATTCTTTCAAGGTTGACAGCTCTTTAAAGAACTATTCAAGCCTTTAAAACCGAAGCTATTAACAGCAGCTACTTTTAAACTCTACTTATGGTTTTTTAATTGTGTTTTGGTCTTGTTTCAAGCACATCTCACGGATAAGCTGTATATTGTTTTACAACAGTTTAGGCCGATGTTCAACATGAGTGCAAGGACAAATTTATTGTGGAAGAGCAAGAATAAGTACTTCGTTCCACAGCAGCAGCCAATAACCCAGAATGCAACGCAGCCAAGAGACAGAGTGTCTTCAGTTAGGGAACGAACGCTTAACTTGATATGCAGTGGAGGAACTCTGGATCTCTGGTTCTTAGTATCACTGAAGAAGATGGGGCAGGTAGATGTTAAGTGGCTACTCCAAAAAGTGAAATACAACATGTCATTACACCAGATAACTGAGTGTGAAGCAGGGTAACTGAGCAGTAGGGTTGGGATCCACCATATATATATATATACATTCATGTCCCTGTCAGGATGAATAGGTGATCCATTGCTAACGTTCCCATCTGCTTCTGCTATACCCTGTTTGGTGCTAATTAGCAAATGATAGCATGCTATCACATTAAGCTAAAGTGTTGAACATTCTAGAGGTTATTAACATCAGCATGTCAACATTACAATCGCGTATATATTATCATGCTAATGTTAGCCTCTAGCCCAAAACCTAAACCTTAAAAGGCATTAGCGCAGCCTGACAGAACTACTCTTAGCCTTGCTGTAATACTTATGTTTTTGTATTAAGTCAGTCAAGTTACTCAGTTCGGTTAAGGATGGGCCTACCACATATTAGGTGTTCATGAAAAGGACTCACATTTTTGATCAAATATAAAAGCAAACTGGTTCATTTTGTTACATTCATTCAACTGTAAGGAAAGTTAAACATGGAAAAGCAGCTGAATATATAACAACAAAGATTGGATGATGAGGAGAAAAGGGTCAGAAAAAAGATGAAGCAGACAATGAATAGGGACCAAAGAAAAAGACAAGATAAATGATTAAATATATCTCTTAAATTATGTTATAAAAACTTGTAACGCCCATCATCACGAGCTGGATCAATTGCTGCCACTCCAGAAAAGAAACATGGATCAGTATCAAAGTATAACATAAAAGGTCTTTATAACAAGATGTTGTCACGTTATTAAGACACACAAATTCATCACGTGAAAATATGATGAATCTTGAGCGGGGGAGACTCCCTGGGATATGTACTGAACTCTGAACTGACACTTGGCTTTTTGCAATGAACTGGCATCAGCATGACCCAAAATACAGATAGCCCTTGTTAGTATTTATCATAGTATCATCCATTGTGCTCAATAACAGCAGAATCTTGCCACGCATGAAGCAGAATGTAAAATATCCATAAACTTCAATTTATGAGTTTCACGTTATGACATGAACTGTTTCACATCATAACAACATAAGTGGTCACGTTATAAGGTGAAACTGTCAGTAATATAATGTGAAACGTATAATATTATGAAACATGAAACGTTTCATGTTCTAACAAGATTAATAGCATATTGTTATCACAAGAAAAGTTTCTTGGTACAACGTGAGAAACGTTACAACATGTTAGAATATTTATTTTCACGTTATAACAATAGAAGTGATCATTTTATAATGTGAAACTTTTCTTATAACAATAATGTATCACTTCATAACAAAAGAAAATTCACGTTATAACAATATAAACAGTATGTTGTTTTGCAACAAAAATATTTTATCATGTCATAAAGTGTCATAATAACACAAAAAAATCTTTTTTTTGAAAATACTTTTCACATTATAAGAATATATGAGTGGTCACGTTATAATCTGAAAAAAACAGAAAAGTTATACGTTATAACACTAAATGATCATGCTATTACATTAAAATGTTCAGTTTATAAAAATATAATTTGTGTATTGTTATCACAAGAAATGTTTCTAGCAATTATGTTGTATCGTATTACAAGAACATGTGTTGTTATAAGGTAAAAATATCTTGTTATAATGTAGGAAACATCTTGTTATAACAACAAACTTTTGTTAAAAGTGATAGTTATCCCGTTCGTTTTTTTGTAGAGGATCAAACACAAACAGAGACAGAGAGCGAGAAAGAGAGAGAGAGAGAGAGAGAGAGACAGAGAGAGAGAGAGAGAGAGAGAGAGATGAGAGGGGTTAGAGCAGAAAATAGGATTCACCAAGTCATCTGTTTCCTTCTTTCATTAAACCATCAATCCTCCACCCATTTCCCACTTCTCTGTCATTGGATACCGTCTAACATACAAACACACACACACACACACACCACACACACACACACACACACACACACACACACACACACACACACACACACACACACACACACACATACACACACACGAGAAGTCATTGATGGGCGATAAGCATCTCTGTGATCTCTCAGTCAGTGATATCGATCTACCCCGACTGGCAGCCTCTCTCTCTCTCCCACCCACACACACACACACACACACACACACACACACACGCACACACACACACAGAAACACTAATAGGAAGATGGCGATGACAATGACAGAACGGTCTCATCCTCTTGCGGCCGCCGCGGAGAACAACTGGCTGGCAGATAGTTCAGTGACATATGTTTGTATTGTGTCTGCACGCATGAGTGCACGAGTGTGGGTTAGTTACAGCTGGGGGGGGGTTCACCGTACAAATATACAGCTTAAAACACACTCCTTTTTTAATCCTTTCCATTTCCCTCTGCCTGAACATGAATGTATTACAGCAATTAAACAGTGTGCCCCCTCTCTGGCGCTCTCTGTCTCTTCCTCCGTATCGAACATGACTATATAGCAGTAATTAAGAGTGTGTTGTGTTACACGCCACTGCTAATCCTGCAGAGCCAACTCAATCCACTGCGTTAGCAGATTACTGCTCACGGCATGGGCTCTTGTTATCGTACTTCCATGCACACACACAAACAATACCGCACAAACTCACCGCAGGCTCCTAGAAATACACACACAGTGAATTGTTTATGTGCTAAAAGTGGGACTGCATCTTGTATGACACCTTCAGGCATCTTTTTTGTTTTTGTTTGCAATTAGATTACCCTGACTATGCAATTTAGGAGGACAAATGTTCCCTAAATCTTTTTTGAGTGTGTTCATTGTGTGCGATGCCCTGAGTTTGCATGTTAACTTGCTGGTTTGTGCCGAGCTGGCTGCACTGCTTAACAGGCGCCTCTGGCTTTACATGTTTTCACCCTTTCATGTCAAAGGCCTCGCATGCATGTAAGACCCTGGAGTCTGTATTCCTAAGAGAAAAGATAGCAAGGGACCTTTCAGCAAATACTCAGTAATGTCATATGCTAAGGTTCATATAACGAAACCCTTTTAGTAGCTTTAGAAAGTATGCTTGTTGTCCAACTGCAGCAAAGGGTGGAAACAATGTGGTGTTGTTACAGAGACACGGAGTGTGCAGAGGAAGGAGGATCGGTCGGTTCACTGGTTCAACAGAATATTTGACGGATTTAACAGAGTTTCCTTCCAACAGTCAACTGTTTCAAAGAAAACTATTTTCTTATCAGACACCAGTTAAGGTTTAAAGTACAGAAACAACTTAAAGTTAAAATACAGAGAGGACTTGGTTAAGGGGAGGCAAACCTTTGGTTCTGGGACAGTTGCGGCACGGAATTAAAAAAACCTATGTCAAAAAAAACTATTTTTAAATCATCCAACCACCCTGATCTCTTCCGTTTGCGGACACTGTGGCTCTATCATAACGTCCGTTGCAGTAGTATTTGTTTCACAGTTTTCTAAGGCTGCTGCAGGGCTTGACCAAAGATCTTAAACAAGGCAGGCAGAGCAACTGATGTTGTAAAACAGTAGATAAGACACCTTAGGGCGGATGGGAGCGGAGATAAGATGGGTGACCCAGGAGACAGCAGTTCATGTCCCTTGTGGAACCAAGTCAACATTGACTTATTTGACCTTACTTTTGTTTCATTAACTTATTAACTCCAGTTAGGCCTACGTAACAAATATACTTGTTTTACATAACAAATGTACTTATTAAACCCACGATGGTAAATGGATTTGTACTTGTATAGCGCCTTGAGTGGTCAGAAGACTGGAAAAGTGCTTTACACTACATGTTATTGACCCATTCACACCCATTCATACACTGAAGCCAGGGGCTACCATGCAAGGTGCCACCTGCCAATTAGGACTATCTAACAGTCACACCCATTTATATCGTCAAATACCAAGCGTTGGTATTTGAAGAGTTGGCAATGAGAATATGTCAACATATCTTGTTTTGGGCATTTGTTGAAATGACTAGTGCTGTTATTATTTTTAAAGTAATATATCAGAAGAAAGTATCATTTCGGTATCATATTTGGTACGGATGATCAGGTACTGTATTGACTTAAAAGAAAAATCAAATGAACCTGACCTTAGTTTTGATACATTCGACACAAATACATTTTTTTTTTGCCATGACTCTGGGTCGCCATCTGAAATCCATTGTAACCACTGTGAACCCATTCAACAAAAGCCAAGAAGCAGCAAGCTCCAAGATCCAAACCTTTCAGACCCCCTTTCAAAGCCGACCAATGGTGAGTATTTCATTCTCAAAAGATAGATTTTGAGTGGAGTATTTCTTTAGGCCTGGTATAACTGAGGTAATGTGTTAACATTGGTGAGTGAGTGCAGTACGTATTAGTGCCAGAGAGGAAAGTAAAGTATAAACCTGTTTTTTTCTTTCACTGTTTTCACAAGGTTATACTTAAACTCCTAATAAAAATGTGTGTTAGCTTTGAAACTCTGGCTCTGGAAAAAGCAGGATTTTTACTTATATGGTATCTTTGGGTAGAGGAGGACCAATAAAAGTCCTGCACTGGTACCTGTTGTAACCCCAAGCCTCCTTCAGCTGTAGTAAACCTCCAGTCTTTACTTCTACTTCTGTCTCTAAAATCCCTGTGTCTCTTACACCAGCCACTCCCAAAGACTGGGCCGGGACCAACAGGTGGGTCGAAGTAGATTTTATTTAAGTTCCCAAATAAATGCGCAGAATTTCTTTCATGGAATTTTTTCAACATTTATTATTTTAAATATATGTATTAAAAAAAATTCACTCTTCTTTATAGAGCTTATTGTGAATTGGGTCACGATGATTTGTCAATTTTAAAAAGTACGTCCCCACAAAAATTCAGATCCTCAATTCATAGTACTGAGCTCTAGACCAGCCTCCAGTGCTTTAATGTAATATGAAAAAAATCCTCAGAACTGGAGCAAGTTGCTTGTTATATGTAAATGAACATTTACGTACTGACCTTTTAAGTTTGAGTAGGTATAAATAGAAAATACCAAAGACTGTATTTTTGTGCCACAGTGACGTATTTTGCCATGCACAGTCAAACAAAGATTAATTAAACCAGCAGGATGAGTTTTTGTTGATAACTCTATAGGCAGAAGTGCGTCGTGTTAGTGAGCCACATGTAGAAACAAAATGGAATACTATTTTAACCCCATTACCAGACAAGAACATTGAAATTAAACAATGCTGCAAAACTCCAAATTATATTCAATGCCAGTGTTTTAAAACAACAGTATGGTCAGGGAAAGACTGTGCTTATAGTTTAGGGCTGTATTCAGTTTTCAATTTTGGTATTCAGATGTTTCTTGTCGTTTTTTTTAACCCATCGGGTTACAAAACTGCATAGAAAAGGTTTTGACAATGCGATGCTAAGGAATAATAGAATCTTCAAGTAACGTTATGTCGCCATCCTACCCGGAGAACAGCAGAAAGTCCTGCTGAGTTACTCCTAAGTCCTGTCCTAGAGATACGCCAAACCAGAGTCCCTGTCACTGTGGCTTGTGTCGGAGCGCCAACCTTGGTTGGCTCGGGCCAAAAAGGGCAGAGCAGAAGCTTCAGCGGGCTGGATTAGACGTTGGCTTGTAGCCAATGCGTAATTCAAGATTCATGCATCTAACAAGAAGAAAAAAACTGACGCTTGAGCTCTACCTGAAACGTCATGGTTTGAAGAGAGGAGCCACCGACAAAGTTTGGAGTGAAAATATTTTTGACAGCCCTCCAAACCCTTACTTTCTGGCTTGCTACACACTACTTCCTACATTGGCACTGAACATCGCTATTAAATATAAATTGCAACTGTGCGTTATCATCCAAAATGGTCGTTACTAGGATATTGGGTTGGGCATTTAAATGGCTGGCTAATGAGGTACCTCATTTCCTTCTATTTTTTCTTACTTTTCATCAGAGCCCTGTGCCAGTTGTGTGTTAGGGTTCTGTGATGTCCCCACGAAATGAAACACTTCAGTGATTCTTAACGAAGAGCCCCACAGGATTAGTCGAGGTGCACAGCCACAGATTATCTGCAAAAGGAATTGGAGTTGAGTTCGGGAGCTGACTTCTCCACAGTCAGTTCTATTCCGGAAGGAAATTAAACTACAAGTATTTAGTTACAATGCAATAAGGCTCCCACTTGAGAATTTTCAGTTGCCATCAAATAGAGCTGAACTTACATTTGACGCAAGCAAAAGCCCTTCAAATGTTTTGTAAGAATACATGAACCTAATGATGATAGCAAAAGCTGATCAACTACTTTATTTGACGCCAATGTTTCTGATCAACGGGGTAAAAAACATCAGTTTTGGCTTTTTTTTGATACACGTTCACTGGCTTCCCTGGCAAGTCAAGTAATCCTTGACACCAAAAGGACACTGTGCTGCTCCACTGCTACTGATAAGAACCTTTCCACTCGATTTCCTCCCACTTAGGTGCTGCATAGCAAAACGGGTTCTGACAAGAAAAACGAAACCTGTGGGCATATAACGCTAAAAGCAGGGCACAGAATAGTACAGAGCATGAGAAAAAGACAAATTCTCATTTTATTCATCCTGCTTCTGCTCTCCTTTCATACTGACAACAGTGCACAAGTCCCATTGCTGTTCCAGTATTGCGTGGGAGGAGATGTAGACTTTCAGACCATTATATGTGAAATACATAATTTACATGAGTATTGTAGATATACACAGAGCAACCTGCTGAGCCTTTCTGAGCTGTTTCCTTTACTCTTTGTCTTCACATCCATTCCCTCTGTCGTCACTGTAGTGCCGTGATACGACAACAGCTCTGACCTTTGAGTCTTTTCTATTGCTGCCATTGTGGCAGTCAGCTGAATGCGTAAAATGTAAATGGAGAGCACTCTTGCATACGCGACGATCACAGAGGTCTGATTTAAATGGTCCGCTGCTGCAGCAGCAGCCCTGCCATCCATGGAGCTGTTACAAGCTGACATATGATCCGACAAACAACGCGGCACACGACGCCGGCGCCACTCTCTTCACTGGCAGCTACTGTCGGGGACGGATAAGGGATCGGGGCACTTGTAGGACGTTATTATGTGTGTGTGTGTGTGTGTGTGTGTGTGTGTGTGTGTGTGTGTGTGTGTGTGTGTGTGTGTGTGTGTGTGTGTGTGTGTGTGTGTGTGTGTGTGTGTGTGTGTGCGTTTGTGTGTGTGTGACAGTGAGTGAGTGAGATGTAAAGAGTTGCTTCCGATCTTTAATTCTCAACTTGTCTGTCTTTAATCAGATGAACTGACTTCCTCTGCTTCAGACAGGAAATCAATCAGGGTGAAGCACACCGATCACTACTCACTGTTTGGGTAAGCCATGTAATGTTTCCCAATTAGTGTGTGTTTGTGTGTGTGTGTGTGTGTATTCTAGATTCATGTCTAAATAAATCTGTATTTTCTAAATGTGACATTGCACATTCCATGTTTGTTTGAGCTGTTGTGCACCTGCCTGCTTTCTCACTGTGTTTTCTCCCGCATGCGCGACCGACGCAGCGCTCTATTCAACGGGCACTCGTGTGTTTGTGTCCATGTGTGTGAAACGCTGTGTGGGAAAGGGTTAAGAACACATATTCAGGCGCCGTCTATTGATCTGTTTGACAGTCTCCTCATGTCTTTAACACGCCGCAGGATTACACAATCACTCACATTGATAGCCCGAGAGAGAAAGTGAGAGAGAATGAAATGAGTCTCCTCTGGGGAAAAAAAAAAAACGGAAAAAAAAGTCACAAGAATAAGTGAAGAAAAGGTGAATAAAGCAGGCATATATCAACAACCGGGGAAAATGTAATAAGGTGGAAATAACAGGGAGGAGAAAGGATCAGGGAGAGAAAAATGGGAACGCTGTAGAAATAAATAAAAAAAAAACACAGCTGGTGTAGACGTCGGGAGAGATAGATAGCAGTAAGGGATGGAAGAGGGTGTGTGGAACCGCAGGGAGGGAGGAGAAGAAAGGGACATTACAGGAAGAAAGGAGGTTTGGTGGATGAGGTGTGGATAACAAATCAGACATTGTGCTTGTGTGCTGTTTGATGGTCTCCGAGAAAGCAGTGGGAGGCGTGTGTGTGCGTGGCCAGGACACGTGTGCACACACAGAAGATGGAAAGAAAAAACACCTCAATCATGTTTTACATCATGTGGGTAAAGAAAAAAAAAAAAAAAAAGGGAGGAAATGTGTGCCTATCGGAAGAAGTAACGAGGACGAAGCAGAGCAAGAAGGAGCTCTCCTGTGTGCTCAGCGAATTAGAGGAGGTGCTGCGGGGCGGGAAGGACCGATGCCACACACACACACACACACACACACACACACACACACACACACACACACACACACACACACACACACACACACACACACACACCAGCCGTTTGATCCAAATGTTACTACTGACCCTCCTACAAACAATCACAAATACGCACAAACACACAAACACACACACAAACACACACACACACACACACACACACACACACACACTCGCGCGTGCTCGCAGACATTAATTGATCCCGCTGCAGCAAAAGCCGGCAGAAAGGCTAGACGCGAGGAAGCTGCCCTGTGGCCTCTACACACCCACACACACACACACATACACACCCACACACACACACACACACACACACACACACACACAGGCTCACAACAAGGCTTGCTCTACACACACACACACACACACACACATAAACAGGCTACTTCGTATCACAACAAGGCTTGCTCTAATTAGGGAGCGGCTACAGAGATGTCTTAAGCGTGGCACACGACCCTTGCTGAGGTGTAGGAAGCGTGAAGAGAAGAGGTTGTCATCGTATTACCATGTTATTTATTTTAATAACGTGGTTTTCCTTGGATGCATACTTCTGAGTGAGCGCTACAGGCTCTTTCGTATACGAGAGAAAAACATTTTGTGTAAACGGTGAAGAAGTTTATCACGTGGTTTTTAGTAAGTCTAAAGACCCTAAGTATGTAAAAAGAAAAAAGGGGAAAAGAAAGATTTCAAAATAAATTTTAAAAAATCCAATCAGGTGATGCATTTGCCGGAGTCTCTTTTCACGCCCAGTTGGTTTAAAGTAATTATTTTGAACCCTGGAGACATTTTTCTCCTAAGCTGAATTTGTTTTGCACAGATGAGAGTCCAGCATGCAGACCAAGACTGAGAAGAGTGTTTTTAAGGCAACCTTGGAGCAATTTGTTCCCAGCGGAATTCAAACCACATAATGACTGTAAAAAGAAATGATGCTCGGATTGAATTTGATTATATCCTAAGAACATCTCTGCCACTTGAATTTTTTTTGACCATTTAGTGAAAAAAGACTGCTGTCATGTGGCTTACTTGATAAATTTGGGCTCACTCGAGGATTTGCTTTGTGCAATGCAACCAAACCGTTGTGTAAATGCTGCCAGGCACAGTGAAATTTTCCTTTTTCTAATTTGGATCAGGGTTAACAGACGATAGGTTTAAATGTTCTTACATTCAGGGTGATGTCTGGGAAAACAAAGGCAACAGTGAGCACTCTCAGCCCTCGTCAGGTTGAGTTTAATTAAACCGACTGTTTCACCCTACATCTTACCCTGAGGTGAAGAACACTTTAGATGCAGCGTTCTTTTTTCTTTCCAGAAAAAAAACATCATATCACTCAAAGCAATCTATTTGTAAACTGGAAAGCGACGTTGACCTGGCAAGATTTCATCAACCAACTGAAGATGGAACCGTCCTCAGCCCATACTATTTCCGAAGCAACGACAGATGGTGCAACATGATGAGGCCAGAAATATTCAATTTGTAGGTAGTTGGATGGCAATGAAATAGATTATCTTGTTAGTTCACATATACATGTATAAGGCTACGATATATTATTAAAATCAACTTTTACATTTGTATAGTTTTGGCAATGAAGCCAATCGGTTAGTCTGTATTTTTCCAACTGTTGACTTTGTCAGTTCTCATTCCCCATTGATTTTATTTTTCTTATTCTCAATGCCAGTCCTGGCAAATACCCCTTGTTCATTGGGAATGGAACCATTTACACTATGCCTGTAAGATAGGACAAAACCAAAACAATCTCTTATCACAATAATGGCAACACCTTGATAACAACATGAGACAGTAATTCATTTTACGTTGTTTAATTTCCTTTTGATTGTTGTGTTCCCAGTCTGTATTTCCCATGACGAGGCTTTAATCTCGCAATCAACAACAGTGAGCCGGGTACAAATCAATGGCAAGATTTATTTTTGTCTTTATCTCAAGTTATTCCGATTCACATCACATGTTAGAGCTGTGATGCTGCGACCAGGAGAATACCAATCTGACAAAGACTTCCGCTGTGAAAAACAAATGACTCAACACTCCAAAAAGTAAACTTCCATACAGTGCGGCCTCTATTCACCTCTGAATCGTATTCCCCACTTTAGGTATAAGCATTCATTAATCCATAAACCATGACAGGCTGTGATATATTGAAATTAATCCCCCAGTTTTTCAAATCACTGAAGTAATATATAGGCCTCTCAGTCCGTACACAAAGGAATAAAGCCTGTCTGGCTTGGATCGCCCATTTTACACTAGCTTTTATTAGCTATAAATCATATTCCATTACAGGAACCTGCTACTCCTGCACTGTTTGTTTGTTGAGGCGCTAACACATGCAATATCTATGAACAGAGTAATCGTAGAAATGACCAACCTCATCTATTGAGGCACTAGAAATAGACTTCACTGGAAATTGATACCACAACAGATTTCTTCTAAACTGAGTTTAAATGAGAGATGATATGATGGACAGTAGCAGGAGGAAAATCAAGGTTAGGAAAAAAAATGAAACAAGGACAAAAGAGACGAGAAAAAGCTTGCAGAGGCGGTATTACCGTCACCCTTAACTCTATCCGAAAGCCTTACCTTTATAATAGTGACATGTAAGTGATGTGATCAAGGTCACCGTTAACCAAACACTGCAGTTTGAACCGCGCACTACCGTTGCAATATATTGGTCACAAAATGGAAAGACAGCCGACGATACTGGTGTTTAAACACATAGGCGGTGGGCCGTAACGCAGAGGCACAGGTCCAGCATTTAAAGAGTAGAGGTAAAATTGTAAATCTTCCATTGAAAAGGTAAGCACAACGCTAAAAAGCTAATTTATGGCCCAGAAACAGAAATTGACCTTGGCGCAAATTGTTGCTGCCGACTATAATTCATTATTCATGAGGTTTTTTTGGAAGATGTAACCATGCAAATTGACTCACATTGATTCACACATTAACACTGGGAACCAGTATCACAGCTATTTCTGACAAGCTCTGTCTGTTGTCTGGATGGATATGGATAGATAGATAGATAGATAGATAGATAGATAGATAGATAGATAGATAGACAGACAGACAGACAGACAGACAGACAGACAGATAGATAGACAGATAGATAGATAGATAGATAGATAGATAGGATAGATAGATAGGATAAGATAGACAAGATAGATAGATAGATAAGATAAGATAGATAGATAGATAGATAGATAGATAGATAGATAGATAGAGAGGATAGATAGATAGATAGATAGATAGATAGATAGATAGATAGATAGATAGATAGATAGATAGATAGATAGATAGATAGATAGATAGATAGATGCATCACTCTGGTGTTATGTGACAAGTCTTTCTCACACCTTTCCCATCATCACTGATCAGTAACAGCCTTTGATGGTTTGGCTCTCGGCTTGCTGCTGCATCACAGCTGGTTCCTTGGAGAATGGGGCAACAGTGTATAACTACATGCTGATTGTAGGGACATAATTAAACTCGCTGTTATAAAATTAAAGTTTTGTGACAGTGGAGTAGAGAAAGTGTAAAATGCCGTGCTGATCAAATGATCTATTAAAATGAAGACATATATATATATAGTTCCAGGAGTTATCGATATGAACATTTCAAAGAAAAGGTTTGGCATTTTGGGAAACGAGCCAGTTTACTCTCCTGCCAAGAATTGGATGAAAACATCAATGGCACTTTATATCTGAGCCAGTAGCTGCAGGGCTCAACACTAACTCCTAAAAGTAGTTGCCACGCTGGCAACCAGGCATCAGCTTTTGGTTGCCGAAACTCAAATTTTAGTCACTAGCAATAGCTTAGCTTTGCATAAATAGTGGGAAATCAAAAAAAAATAGATAATGTATCAATTAGTGACTTTTCAAGGCACTGGGAGGGGAAATTTTGTTACCTTTGGACAGAGCCAGGCTAGTTGTTTCCCAGTATCCATTCTTTATGCTAAGCTAAGCTAACCATCTCCTGGCTGAAACTCAATCTGCAATCAATCTTTTCATGTAACTCTGAAGGCCTTTACACACCGTGTGCGAATAATAAATACGTATAATATTCATACCAATGCCAATTTTGCAGCAGTTGCAACACCTTTTCAATATTTTTCAATACTTATTGAGTTTCCTTTTAGAGAAAATCCTCAGAGTGAATTTGAGGGCTTTTATTGTGAAAGGTTAGAAAAGAAGGAGTGGATCTGGTCGGCGCTGCCTATGGAGCCTCCAAGATTTTTAAAGCTTGTTTCTCAAAAAAATGTGGTCACTGTTTTGCCTAGTTTAATTTGTGTTCTGTGTAAAAGTACTGTAAAAATGAAACCTTAAAAAAAGTACCTTTTCTAAAACTATGTCACTATTCTTGTAACCAGATTTGCAAAATAGTCTTTTACTTATGATATGTGATTATGCAAATAAAGGTGGTAGAATTTATAAATAAGCCTGCTATATTTTATCCAAGTAAGTCATTATTCAGAACTTAACATTCAGTATTTTCAATAGGATTAAGGCCGTGTGATACACTGCTCAAGCTGTCGTTTGTTACATCCCTTTTACTGTTGTTAAAAGGCCCAACCCGCCATATGTCCCTTTTTATATATTTATATATATTTTATTTTATTTTATTATCATTATATATATATTTTTGGAACAAACTGGTATCCTTTGGTACTACTCCTCAGTCTGGCTTCCAGTGCTGTAAACCTTTGAACAGCAGCCGCATCAATGTGAAGTCAGGCCAAAAAAAACGTTTCAGTTAACCTTGTCCTTCCGTCAATGGCTCCACCCTAGCCTGTTTCGCTGTTACTACTGTTGCGTCTGTTAAACAGCCTTTATAGTCTTTTAGGCATCACAACCTCTGCAAAATTACTTTAAATTGTTCTGTGAAAGGACATGCAGGTTTCTCTGCATAAAAAGGTGGCTGACATTGTAAAGTTTCAGGTACAGATACCTGTAACATTTGCTTTTTACTCTGGCGGTGCTGGTTCAATTCTTGAATAATGATAATATTTTGTATTTCCTACCTGATCTTGTGATGGCAATGTGACTGACTTACAGTCTTTAACAAACTGAACTTTTTATCTATCACAATCAGCGGCTGAAAATTCCCTTTGACCATACTCTGGATTTTGACCAAATAAAAAAACAACAACAATGAAAATTCAGAAAATGTGGAGATCTGAGCTATTCTTATTTAGCATGTTTTAGCAAATGTTTATTCTAACACTAGAAGTACATTAGAGACAGGAAATATGAGAACAAGTATTGAAAAATGTTAAGCGTACAAGTGCACATAACCCAAGTGAACACATTAAGAATGTTTTATTCTGATAGGAGCACCTCTCTTACAATCTTCTGTCATAGGTGACTGGTGACCTTTTCAAACTTTAAAAAGGTTTTGTTTGTCACTGAGCAGAAGAAGGTCCTTAAAATTGAAAGCAGCCATTTTAAGAGGTGATTCTTGAAAGGTGAGGGATCAAAATGGCTACCGACGTAGTAAAGTAGTTGCTCATATCTGACATTAAATGCTGAAAAGCTTTTAAAGTTCCAGTTCAGCACTGATGGATTGCAGGTCACCACTTAATCTGGGTCCAAGCCTGTCTCCAACCATTTTCAATATCCGACAAAGTTGGCAGCCTCTTCTGGTCTCTGCAGTGCATTTGGGTTTGGATGCAAATCTGCCAAAACTGCTCTGTGTCACAAAACATCTCTTACCCTCTCCCTTTCCAAGCATAAAGAAGAGCCTACAGTGGCCTTCAGGTGCATTCACGCCACCAAATTCAAGCTCCCACTTCAATGTAAAAATGCAAAATGCGCTCTCTTATACCAGTGTTTGGCTCGCCCGTTTTGAATCTAATGAATATTAGATTCTCTTTTAGCCAATAGATCCCACTAAGTCCTACACACTGTACCTTTAAGGTATAAAACAACACCAACAATGTCATTGGTGTGTGATAAGATTACGAAACAGACCTCTCAGATTCTATAAACTATGATAATCTGGTCATGGATCCCGTCTCTCGGCCGTGTGGAGACGAGGCACCGTGGCCTTCAGGGTTGATATGCTGCTACTCTCAACGTTTAATCAAATAGTGCTGTGGGCGGGTCAATGAGCAAAGAACTCCGGCCCTTTGTGTATTAAATTTAATTCAGCATACACAAAAAAAAGAAAAAGTCAACATTTTAACTTCAACTTGTTTCAGAGCTTTAACCAGGTATAACTTTCGTTCCCATAATGACCTCAATTTCACTTTTACTTTTGCTAAAGGGCTTAAAATGTAATAGTCATTGAGCATTTTTCACACACTGTTTCAAATGCAAGTTTTCTGCAGCAAACATGAATCCAATACATTTCTGATAAATCTGCCCTTCTTCCCTTTGCTTAAAATCCAAAATGCTTCATTTCACAAACTCTGTTCTGCCGAGCTGTTGAGCTGTCTCATTTAATTTTACCAAAGTAAGAGTAACTGTGTTTTCCATTCCTCTCTGTGCTCACAGCAGATCATACCATACACTCTTCATTGAAGCCACTGAACCAGAGAACTCTGCCAGGAGAAGCCAGCAATTCCACAGCACATTTGACAGTATCTGAAGCTGAGAATTGGGATTTCTACAAACAGCAGTTGGCAAACCATTGGTGGCATACTTGGGTGCGCGAACATCAGAGGCACGGACAAACGTTCTATTGAACCAAATGAATGAACAATCAAAAAAGCTTCTGGAAGCTGAAGAATGGCAGTGATGGCGGTACGCAGAATAATTGATGTGTCTTAATTAACCACTTTATACGGAAAATGTATAAACCTTTTAAACGGCCATAATAGAACCAATTAATGCTATCAATTAAAACAATATAATAGAGATAAAACAATTCAATTCAACAAGTCATGAATTTTGTCTCACAAACTCTTTTTATCTTGTGTTATAAATCAAGCGCACCCCTCTCCAACAGCTGTGCCATGCCTGCTCATCTCCCCATCGGCTGGCCCTCACTGGGCTCATTTCCTCATGGCTGCTCCGTTTGCAGAAAGAAGTCCGATTGTATAGAAGTCTATGAGAAAATGACTCTGCTTCTCTCTTGATTTATTCCCTCAGTAAACATTGTAAACATGAGTTTATGGTTTCAATCTCTAGTTTCAAATCACCGTCAATACAACATGATGTTCATTTAGTAAATTATGATCCATTTAGAGTCAAAGAGACCATAAATACTGGGTATGCTTTAGGGCGAGCTTACTACCAGAGCTAAATCCGGCGTCACTACGTCGCTCCTCCGCATTCCAAATATAGGAACTTCCGTTCATTTGGTTGCGAAAAAAAACATGCATTCATTAACCATCCCTGTGTACTCATAGTGCATGCACACACGCCTGTGCACAGACGACCAAATAAGTGCTATTCATGTCCTTTGAAGGAACAAATGGATGCAGACTCTGTTTCATCTCAATAAACAAAAGACAAGTAACATATACAGCTAAAAGGCTTTCCTCACTGCCATCTGTCTGGATATGGAATGGTAATGTGACAACCCCAAACTCACAATAGGCACAATGTTGTATTTTGTGGGTGAATGTACAGTATGTGTGTGTGCGTGTATCAATGTGTGTGTTTGAAATGTCAAATACATTGGATGTTAAAGCATTCCATGTGCACTTTCTTGACAAAGTTCTTTTTAATCACTGCGTTTACACACTTTTGATTGCGTGTGTGTGTGTCTGAGTGCGTGTGTGTTTGTGCTTGGTCTCGTTGTGGGTGTCAGAAATCTGTGTGAGATCAACTAACCGTTGTCTTGATTAAAGCCAGCTGTTTCTCCTCATTAACCAAAATCCCATACAAGCTAGAACACACTCACACAATCTGCACACATGCCCGTTCACGCACAAAGAGTGTTTTGAGCAAAGCGCTGGCTATTTTCTATCCTTGTCATTTCTATAGCAAGAAAACGGCACATCAAACATGTAGAAAATGTGTAATGTTTGAGCTCATTATACACATCCATAAACCACCATTTTATACATATGTTCCAAAGTAATTTAAGTATGTTTGCAAAGTGTTTAAAAATAAAGTATGGTTTTATTCAGTTTTTCTTTTTGTAAAGGTTATTAAATGATGTATTAAAAACAAACGACTTGTGTGTTGCGTTGGTTAAAACAGAATTACCATGGTGACAATGAAATCAAAACGATTGAAAATGTATTCATAATAATAATCTGGCAACAGATTGAGGGACAAAATGAAAACAAATAAATTGTTATAGTCAGCTACATTTGGGAAAGTAACTGTATTTCAAATGTACCTTTCACATTTGGTTTAAAAAGTGTCTTTTTATAAAGATCACAAACTACATAGGTAAACCAGGAAGTCTGCAGGCGCTGTTTAAACGATGACAGCTCTGCTAACATGGCAAGGATTCTCCTCCACATTACAAAAGTGTGAACCCATCTTTAGACTTGGCATGACAGTTACAGGAAATAATTAGAGGAGACAAAAGGGAAGAAAAATAATTGAACCTTTCACCGATGCTGGCGAAGCTGTGATTAATGCAGCAGTTTGCCAGTTTGCCGGCTGAAGCTGGCAGACTGCTGCCATCAGCAGCTTCAAAATACACTTCACATAACACGTAAGGATTTGTAAATGACGTGTAAAAACATCTATGACTGAAGCTACGAAGTGTCAAATGACTGTGCATAAAAACTGCAGCCGTTTGGACCAAACTGAAGAGGCCTGACTTATAGAAAAGTTACAATAAAAACAATGCAGTCACATTGAAAGAAAGTGGAATTAGTTTAATCCCAGGCAAGTGGCAGATATTTCTTTTAAGTCTCAAAGGACTATTTTGATATTGACACTAAAACATATGACTCCCTGTATTGTGAGAGGTTTGCTCGTGATGCTGATCCCACTGAGAGTCAACGTCCGGATTCTCTGTGTTTGAAGACGGTTGGGTGGTTGGCCAAGAATTCTGCAAACTCATCACACTGAGGACAGTCCGCCCCCGTTGACAGTCCCGCCGGGAGCCCCATCCATCCCTCAGGAAGACAGGGGGCGCAGCGGGCATCGAGTCCACGGCGCCAGTGACGCATGGCAGAGTCCGGGCCAGTGGTTTCTGTCGCTTACGTCGGAGCTGCTAGCCGCCTTCACCCGAGATCTTCCGAGCAGACCTACTAGAGCCAGTCGCGGCGCACAAAGAAATAAATCCGCCCGCCGAGGGCCAGCCAGTACCTGGGAGAGGATCCTCCGATACCGAGCGGCCGTCTCTAGCCCGCCGATTTGAATCCCTCAGGGTAGACTGTGTGGACCCCACCCGTTTAGAAGTATAAAGATATATATACGGTTCATTGTGAAACTTTGGCAAGTCTACCTAGAATGTAGGAAATGAATGCTTTTCCTTTTGTGTCATCAGCAAAAAACTGGAAGCATGACTTGTTAAGAGTTCATTTGCTGTCCTGCAATGTCTATGCTGAAACGATATGACCGGTACGTATTTTTAATACTGAACAGTTCTGTATACCAATATGTTACTTTGAGACATACAAACAGGATTTCCTGAAAACCCTTTCTTGCGTTTGACAAAGGAGGCCTAGTCAAACATGAACAAGGGCCGTCGGGGTTTTGCAGACCAATAGGAGTTAAAACGCAAAGAAGGACTGGACTCACTTGGACTCACTTGGACTCACTTGCGGTAGGAGTCCAGTGGAATACCTGTCGCTCCGTTAAAGATTCAAACTGTCCATTGGTTTGGAATAAACTCTTTTATTATTGTATTTTCTAACATAAAGTCATAATCGCTGCTAGAAAATGTTACTGTGTGTGCAGAGGAAAAGTGCATTATACTAATCAGCTAAAGGGACTAGAATAGTCTCTTGTCTATTTGAAAAGACAAAAGTGGAGTAGGCGGTTTCACATTCAGCGAGATATGAGAAGAAAAGCAGTGAAAGGAAACATTGGTGGGACTTTTTCAAAGGGAAACGCTATGAAGATGGACAATAGACTCGTGTGTGCCCGACCAAATTAATCATTTAACTAATTAACCAAAATTAACAATTCCATTAATCATTATGCCAACGAGAGTCACTGCAGTCAAAGAATGGTGTCAGATTGGCTGTTTAAGAGAGGAGGAGGAACCACTGGGGAAAATGAATGGAGCACTCACTCGGTGCTCTTTTAGTTGTTGGCACGTTATTAAACAACTTGTGAAAATGAACGGTTTGGGATATCAGAGGCTAGATGCGCAAAAAAAAAACACGAGTTGATGATAGGAAAATAAAAAGAACTGGTGTTGGAAATGAACAGCAGCTGTGCATTAAAAAGAAACCCTGGTGAAAGCGCACACAAGCTCGTTTGTGTCACACATGTAGGTAAGTGTTTGTTACTTTAATCCTCTAAAACCAACTCTCTACTCTAAAAGGTAATGGTTTACCATGTGGATGGTGTTTGACCCTAAAATGGCAAGATGAGTACCCACAATATAACCTGCAATATAACCACACACACTCTTAACTTGTGGTGTGGGCCGAAAACCCAAACAAGAAGAAGTGATCTTAGGTACTGATATGTAACGCTCCCAGCTTCACACACACACACACACACACACACACACACACACACACACACACACACACACACACACACACACACACACACACACACACACACACACACCACACCACACACACCCGTCCCTCGATCATCATCATGTCAGAAGCTCACTCTCTCTCTCACTCTCTCTCTCTCTCTCTCTGAGTTAAACTGTGCCTCCACTCAGACTAAATCCCTGGAGTGAGAGTGAAAATAAGAGCGCAAAAAGTAAGAGAGCAAGAGGGGGTGGGGGGAGAGACAGACAGAGAGAATGAGATGGGATTACAGGGATAATGCGAGCAGATGGAGGGAGGTCGAGGCTCCGGCAGGACTCTCCACTCCAAACGGATTAAAAAAGACTTCAGCAGAGCCACCGACGACCCCGATGGATGCCGCCGTCCTCTCGCGCTTCAGACGACATGGCTGAATCGGGCACATCCCCCCCCCCACCACCACCACCACCACCGCTAAGCCCGGAAAATGAAAACTCGCCGCCTTTCAGCATGACACAGTGAGCAGTCGTTCATGGAAATGGACTTCAATCCAATGCCCAAACCTCCACCCCCCGCCCCCCCCCAAAAAAAGAAAAGAGACACATCCATTTAGGAAACATTTGCACTGATCCTCCTCTTTAAACGTCGTATTGGCACGCATCCCGTTAGAGCCAAACACACCACAGATGAGATATAGATGCAGCCATTGAAGATTCAATCATCTGAAACCAGCACTGGTCAGAAAAGGGATATGGCCACATCAGCAACAATGTGTCTCTAATCTCCAAATACATGAATCCTGTTTGCACCTATAGCAATGACATATAACTTATCAGCCTTGTATCTGGTTGGATTTCACGTGATAACACACGTTAAAAGCGTTTCTCGCGCATTAAACTTCCGTCTCATAAGGACACGGATGACACTGCCGTCGTTGCCTCTCGAACATATACATTTTTAAAATCGACAGCGAAACCTTGTTTTCTTTCTGTTTCTTTTTCCGCCAATTGATTCTCGACAAGAACGTCATTATTCGAGCTGTCTCCTGCATGTTTGATTCCTATTAATTTGCAGGAGAAATTTAACAACAGAGTCTGTCAGAAAGAGACAAAACGGGTTTCGACTTTTGACAGGGTGCAGGGAAAAACATCCACTAACGCGTTTCATAGGCTGGTTAAATGTGTTCTACTTGCTTGAAATTGGAAGAAAAAAAAAAAAGGACAAGTTTGGAGACCTGCCTATGAATAAAAAAGGCATCTTGGATAAATTTTGGTTCCAGAAAGACCAAACTGAGCCCCTCCTTTACGTCACATAGCAGCTAACTGTTAGCTATCGGTTCTCAGGGGAATGCTGTAATACCACAACACTGAAGTATCACGTTCGTCACTGACAACAGAGCGTTCTTCCACTAATGTGAACGTGTCGGAGAAAGAAAATGATTGAGTCAAATAGCCAACGTTGTTACTGGGAGTGTGCATTGGCATTGTGTTTCCAGGAGCAGCCTCAGCTTCTCTCCCCGCGTCAGGATAGTTCACATTACCCAGACCAATAGGTCACATCGATTCGGTCACTCCCCCAGTCAAATGCTGTTAGCGGGTCTTAATGGAACAAGCTGCGGAACTTGTTTTTCCAGTCATACAGACAGCCAGCCACGCAGACAGACAGATGGATGCATATATATAAAATATAGATTAGAAGCAAGTGCAAACTAATTTATATCGTTTTTTTCTTTTGCACTCTGTGTTCTAGTGTCCATTAATCCATTCATTAATGTGAATCCGGCTGCATGTTGACTCCCCGGCCTCCCAGGTCTCTCTGCTCCCCTGCTTTATCCAGCAGGTGATAATTAACCTGTTGGTTCTGACATCCCAGCATCTGTTGCTGCTGGCAGCACAGACGCCGTTCACGGACGTAGCCCCGGTTCAACCGAGCACATGAATCTTCATCAGCGCTGATGACTGCCACTCGGTGTAGCCTCCGTTGTAAAACACCGGGCACTCTGACCACCACTCGGCCTGATCGCTCGGCCCCCGGAATGGATAACGTGGACGTGATGGGCCCCAGTGGAGAACACTGATGTTTGCAAACCAGAGATGGCAACGTACCTGGCTGGTTAGCACACACTTACCACAGCAGCAGGATGCCTGGTTTCCTCACACCTCAAATACACTTCTTCCCCTCCCCATGATCCCACACCAACTCTGACACCAGGAGGCTGCACACTGTGGCTTCCCACTGACCCTGCTCCTTAATGGCAAAGGTTCAAACACAATGCCCAGTAGGCCCAACTGATAAAGTTAAGTGATAACTATATGTGGTTACTTTCTCCTCTGTATTACCAAACTCTACCTTGTCCAGTCCACAATATCAGCAGAACTGATCCGCCTCTCCGTGCGTATTTACGCACGCAAAACAATGCGTTGTTGCTTATGTTATGCTTGTATGTCGCAAACCGTAATACTGTGTCTCACTCTTTCACACACACACACACACACACACACACACACACACACACACACACACACACACACACACACAGAAGCGCGCCCGGTTTCTTCGGCTCACCTCTTTTATCCTGAACTTTGACTGTGATCTCCACCAGCGGCTCGGTCTCCCGGTCCAGCCTCCGCGATATGACTATATCCCCGCTGTCCCGGCTCACGCTGACCGGCGAGCTGTCCTCGTCGGGCTCCATCAGCTCGAACGCTGCCGACTGAAACCTCACCGGGCCCAGGTTCATCACCACCGACCCGATCCCCGCGTCCTCGGACACGTTGATGAAAACGGGGCTGTCCGACTCCAGCGCTGACCTGGACCTTCTCGCGGGCACTTTTAGTTGCGATT